>NW_007260042.1:126427-194851 GCF_000164805.1 Carlito syrichta | reverse complement strand
GATTTTCAAGGTATAGGATCATATCATCAGCAAAGAGGGATAATTTGACTTCCTCTTTTCTTATTTAGATACCCCTGATTTTCTTCTCTTGTCTAATTGCCCTAGCTAGGACTTCCAACACAGTGTTGAGCAAAAGGGGTGAAAGTGGGCAGCCTTGTCTTGTTCCAGTTTTCAAGGGAAATGTTTCCAATTTCTGTCCACTTAACAATGTGTTAGCTGTAAGTTTATCGTAAATGGCACTTACTATTTTGAGGTATGTTCCTTCTATACCTAGGTGTTTGAGGGTTTTTATCAAGAAGAGATGCTGGATTTTATCAAAAGCCTTTTCTGCATCTAATGATATAATCATGTGGTTCTTGTTTTTACATCTGTTGATGTATTTAATTACATTTATGGTCTTGCAAATGTTGAGCCAGCCCTGCATCCTGGGGATGATGCATGGTGGATGATTTTTGAGATGTGTTTTTGGATCTGATTAGCTAGAATCTTACTGAGGAATTTTGCGTCTATATTCATAAGGGATATTGGCCTGTAGTTCTCTTTTTTTGTTGGATCTTTACCCGGTTTGGGTATCAGTGCGATGTTAGCTTCATAAAATGATTGGGGAAGAATTCCATCCTTCTCAATTGCCTGGAATACTTTCAGTAGGATTGGTTATCAGCTTCTCCCTGTACATTTTGTAGAATTCTGCTGGAAGGCCATCCGGTCCAGGGTAGTTTTCGTATGACAGAGTCAGTTTCCTGGATTGTTATTGGTCTGTTTAGTGTCTCAATGTCTTCTTGTTTCAACCTAGGGAGGTAGTGTGATGTCAGAAAGTCCTCCATTTCATTAAGGTTATCAAGTTTGTTTCCATATAGGTGTACGTAGTAATCTCTGATAATCTTTTGTATTTCTTTGGAGTCAGTTGTGATTTTATCTTTTGTATTTCTGGTTGTGTTTATTTGGGCTTTTTCTCTCATTTTCTTGGTCATTCTGGCTAGGGGTACATCAATCTTGTTAATTCTTTCAAAGAACCAGCTTTTTGTTTTGTTGATGTTTTCTATGATATTTTTGTCTTCTATGTCCCGTATTTGGGCTCTTATTTTTGTGATTTGTATTCTTCTGCTAAAGTTGAGGTTTTGGTGGTCTTCTCTTTGCAGCTCCCTTAGGTGATTTATTAGGCTCTCAACTTCTAATCTTTCGTTTTCTTGATGTGTGCTCGTAGAGATATAAATTTCCCTATTAGAACTGTTTTCATGGCATCTCAGAGGTTTTGGTAAGATGTTTCTTCATTTTCATTTGTTTCCAGGAATTTTTTGATTTCTGCTTTGATTTCAGTGTTGACCCAGTAATTGTTCAGCATCATACTGTTTAGTGTCCACGTCTTTTTGGGCTTTGGGGAAATGTTGTTGGTGTTGATATTTATTTTTATCCCACTGTGGTCTGAGAATGTGCATGGCAAGTTTTCAACCTTATGGAATTTGTTTATGATTGATTTATGTCCAAGGATGTGATTGATCTTGGAGTACGTTCCATGTGATGATGAGTAGAATGTATATTCTGTGGTTGTTGGGTGGAATAATCTGTAGGTATCTATTAAGTCCATTTGGTTGAGTGTCAAGTGTAGGTTCTGGATCTCCTTGTTGACTTTTTGCCTCGTTAATCTATCTAGGGCTGTTAGTGGAGTATTCAAGTCTGCTGCTATAATAGTGTTACAGTCGATATCTTTTTTTTAGTTTACTTAGTAGTTGCTTTATAAATGCTGGTGCTCCTGTGTTGGGTGCATATATGTTTAGGAAGGATATTTCTTGTTGATGGATTGAACCTTTTATATAGTGTCCTTTTGCATCTTTTAAAATTTTTGATAGCTTAAAGCTTGTTTTGTCTGATATTAAGACTGCAACTCCTGCCTTCTTTTGTGATCCGTTTGCCCAGAAACTCATTTTCCATCCTTTAACTTTGAGTCTGTGTGCATCCCTTGTAGTGAGATGTGTCTCCTGGATGCAGCAAATAATTGGGGTCATGGTTTCTTATCCAGTTTGCCGTTCTATGTCTTTTCAGTGGTGCATTTAGTCCATTCACATTCAGGCTCATTATTGAAATATGATTGTTTATCCCTGTCATGAGGTTCTTATAAAGTTTTTTCTTTGTTTGCTTGTTTTCTTTTGGCTTTGGGGTTGATGTATGTGTGTGTTTTCAAGTTTCTTGTGCTGTATTCTCTGTTGATTTTGTGTTCTGCTGTTCTCTTGGGAAGTATATGGTCATTCTTTTTCTTTCTTCTGTGCTGAATACCTTTTTATGTGTCTCCTGTAGAGCTGGTCTGGAAGCTGCATAATCTCTTAGGGATTGGATGTCTGGGAAGGATTTTAATTCTCCATCACTGATGAAGCTGAGCTTGGCTGGATAGGAAATTCTAGGTTGAAATTGTTTATCTTTGAGGACTTTGAATATAGGACTCCAGTCCCTTCTTGCTTGTTGTGTTTCTGAAGACAAATCTGCTGCTATTCTAATTGGTTTTCCCTGGTAGGTAGTCTGATCTTTCTCTCGTTGCCTTTAGGATTTTTTCTTTTGTGCCTACTTTGTGTAGGTGAATTACTATGTGTCTAGGGATTGGTCGTATCATTTGATGTCTTGTGGGGTTCTCTGTATCTCTTGTGCTTGTCTGGTCACATCTTGGGTGAGATGGGAAAAGTATTCTTAGATTACCTCCTGGAATACTTGCTCCAAGTTGTTCATTTCCCTTCCTTCTTCTGGGATACCAATCAGGCATAGGTTTGGCCTTTTGATATAATTGCACATCTCTTGTAGGCTGTGTTCTTTCTTTCTGAGTCTTCTTTCTATGTTTTTTACAGATCGGGTTAATTCCATGTTCTGGTCTTCAAGTTCTGAGATTCTTTCTTCAGCTAGATTAATTCTGCTTTTCATGCTTGTCATCTTGTTATTTATTTCCTGGATGAAATTTTTTATTGCCAAAACCTCTGTTACAAGTTCTTTCAGTGTTTCATCTTGTCTTTCTTGCATCTTATTCACTTTTTCCATCCATTCCCTAATCCCTGTCGTATTCTGGTTGGTGACTTCCATTGTTTGGCACCAAGGTCTGATTTTTCAGTTTTGTCTTTGGTACACTTGAAATTGCCTGTGGTCTTCCTTTGTTTTTTCCTCATTTGTGACATATCTCTTGTTTTTCTCTTTAGTTCTGTTATTCAATGTCAGTGGGAGGGGCTTTCCTTCTGATTTTTGCTCAGTTCTCTATTCTTCCCTGATCCAGGCTCCGTATTTGTTCCATTTTGAAATAGGATGGTGGATAGGAGACTTTACTATCTATTGTAGTTTTTGAAATTTGAATAAAGTAGGGGATGGGGCGCTAGGATTCAGAAACTACTTGCAAATTACAATGTTCACTTGTTGTAGTATGTGTTCCCTTGAGACCCACTCCCTACCACCACTCTATAAGATGATGCAAAGCAGAAACCAATGCAAAAAACAACTGAACAAACCCCCTCACAGACATACACACACACCCAAAACAAACTGGAATAACAACAAAGTATAACAAAACAAACAAACAAATAAAAAACCAAGAAAATTAAGCGCACACACACATGCCTAGCACAAAGTGAACAGGGAAAAAAAAGGAATTCACATCAAACCTTCACACATAAATTGACACACACCTTAAACTATAAAAAATGAAAATATAAAAACTCAGATGAACAAAAACAAACCAACAACCACAAAATTGAAAGATGAACGCTCAATCATTCATATACTCACATAAGCAGAAAACAACAAATTAAAGAAGAAACAGAAAAAGAAAAAAGTTGGGGGGGTTGCAGATCAAACCCTCACATACACATTCATGCACAAAGGAAAAATTTTAAAAATTGATGAACTAACAAACAGAATTTTATTTTATTTTTTTGAGTTGGAGTCTCATTCTGTCGCCCAGACTGGAGTGCAGTGGCCGCTCCTGGCCACCGCAGCCTCGACCTGCTGGGCTCTGGCGATCCTTCCGCCTCAGCCTTTCAAGTAGCCAGAATTACAGGCATGAGCTACCACACCTGGCTGATTTTTTGATTTATTGTAGAAATGAAGTCTTGCTGCAAACAGAATTTTTAAAAAATTTCTAAAAATGAAAAAAACCAGCCCTCTTGTGGCAGGCTCTGTAATTGTTCCTCTAATCAGAACTCCCCTGCAGAGTCATCTCTTTCACTGTCTCCTCATTGTCTGCAGCAGGGAAGGAGGAGGGGCAGTGGAGGTGGGTGGGGCTGCAGTCCTCCCTTCCCACTCTTGTATGGTCAGGGAGATCTCCAGTGGAGAGGTGCGGGATTGTCACTTCCCCAAGTATGTACTCTCACTAGGGTGCCCCAGCCAGGCCTATTCTGAAATGGAGTTCTCCTCTTGGGACTGACGTCCAGGCTCCACCTGCATTTGTCCCTCTCAATAGTGTCCCAGCTATGTGGGTTTGATGTTCAGAGGATCTCGAGAGGAGGGGGTATGGGTCCACCCCGGACTCACCACTGATCTCTTTGGAGTCCTTCCTCCTCCTTTCCTGGCCACGACCTTTGTCCCGTGCCTGGATCAGGGTAGGGGGTGGGATGCCTGGAACTCAGCACTCCTCAGGTCCCTCTGAAGTTTGTGCTTTCAAGATATTCCCTCTGGGTCACGCTCAATCCCTGTGTAGTTGATCCGCCAGATTGGGTCTGTTGCTCCGTGGTGAGCAAATCAGAGCACTTTCCTGTTCTACCTTCAGGATGTTGGTGGGGTGCCTCTCTTCTGTGGGACTTTGCCTCTGAACTCTCTCTGCAGCCCCTGTTGCCAGTGCCCTGCCAGGCACTGAAGTGATGAGGCAAAGCCTGGAGTCTGCTGTCTTTTCTGCCAATGGTGAGGGAGAGCCTGAGGCTATAGTCTTCCCTGCCACTTTTCACAGGAAAACTTGTATCCATTCTTTAAAAAAAGGTGCTTGGCCTCTGTGACCTGGGAAGAGCCAGGAAACAAGCAGAGAAGCCGCAGCACCAGTTATTGCACCAGGGGCCTGGCCTCTTGCTCTCAAGCCCCCACTTAGACAGTCTCTCTCAGCATTTTCTTCCCAGGAAGGGTTTTGTTGATTTAAAAAAAGAAAGAGAGAGAGAGACAGAGAGACAGAGAGAAAATGACACTCGGCTTCTGCATCCCAGGAATTGCTAGCGTTCAAGCCCAGCAGCTGTGGCACCAGCCGCTGCACCAGGAAAGCCCTTGCCGCTAGCTCCCTAGCCCTCACTCATTCAGCTACTCACATGCCCACTCGCTTACCAGCATGTACACAAAATTTTCCATACACTCACTCACTCACACCAGGACTTGCATAGTCTGACTGACTCAGCTGCTATCTTCCCCCATTCAATTCCTTGCTTTTTATTTTTAATGTATCTGTTATAGGTTTTTGCTCTGTGGTACTATTACCATGAGGTTTACAAAAATCATCTTACAGTTACAACAAGTTGTTTCATTTATTTATTTTTGAGTCAGAGTCTCACGCTGTCACCTAGGCTGGAGTGAGGTGGCATGCTCATGGCAACTGCAGCCTTGACATGCTGGGCTCAGGCGACCCTTCTGCCTCAGCCTTCCAAGTAGCTGGAACTGCAGGCATGTTCCATTATGCCTAGCTGATTTTTTGTTGTTGTTATAGAGACAAGGTCTCACCAAGTTGCTTAGGCTGGTCTCGAACCCTGGGCTCAGGCAATTCTCTCACCTCAGCTTCCCAAAGTGCTGGGATTACAGGCATGAGCCACTGTGCCTGGCTGTTACTTTAAACTGAGCATAACTTAACTTTTATCACAAAGAAAAGAAACAAATAAAGAAAAAGTAAAAAACCATGCTTTAACTCCACACCATTCAAACTTTAACTTTTTGTTATCTCAATTTATATTTTTTATACTGCTTATTTCTTAAAAAGTTATTGCAATTAGTATTCTTGACAGATTTATCTTTTAGTCTTCATACTAATGTTTTGAGTGGTTTACATGCCATAGTTACAGTATTTAGTATTCTGAATTTGTTGATTTACTTTTACCAGTGTATTGTATACCTTCAGATGACTTCTTGTTACACATTAGTGTCCTTTTCTTTCAGACTAAAGTACTCCCTTTAGCATTCCTTGTCAGACAGTTGTGGTGATGATGAATTTCCTCTGATTTTGTTTTTCTGGTTTTTTGTTTTTATTTCTCTTCAAGTTTGTAAGATACTTTGCTGGGTATAAGATTCTTGGTTGGCAGTTTTGTTCTGTTGTTTTTTCCTTTAGCACTGAGAAGTCTACTGCCAGATGTATTAGAGCTCTTTAATATGTTATTTGCTTCTTTTCTCTTGCTACTTTTAGGATTGTTTCTTTGTCCTTGACCTTTGAGAGTTTGATTATTATATACCTTGGGGTAGTCTTATTTGGGTCAAATCTGCTTGGTGTTATTTGACCTTCTTGTGCCTGTTCATATCCTTTTCTAGGTTTGGAAATTCCTCTGCTGCTATTTCTTTGAATAAACTTTCTACTCCTATCTTTCTCTGCTCCCTTTTTAAGGCCAGTGACTCTTAGATTTGCCCTTTTGAGGCTATTTTCTAGATCCCATGAGTGTTCTTCATTCTTTTCATCCTCTTTTCTCACTTGACTGTATGTTTCCAAATACGCTGTCTTTGAACTCACTAATTTTTTCTTCCACTTGATCAATTCTGCTTTTGAGACACTGATGCAGTTTTTAGTTCATTAATTGTATTTTTAAACTCAAGGACTTGATTTTTTAAATTATTTCATTTCAATCTCTCTGCTAAATTTCTCTGATACATTTCTGAATTATTTGTGTTTTATTCAAACTCCTTGAGTTTCCTCAAAACAGCTATTTTGAATTCCCTGAGAGGTCACACATCTCTGTCCAGGATTGAACACTGGTGCTTTACTTAGTCTGTTTGGTGAGGTCATACTTCCCTGAATTTTCTTGGTGCTTGTGAACATTTGTCTGTGTCTGGGCATTGAAGAGTCAGGCATTTATTTCAGTCTTCATAGTCTGGCTTTGTTTGTACTCATCTTCAGAGGGCCTTCCACAAATTGAAAAAGGACTAACTGATGAGTTTCCTACGCTTCTGGTCATCGCCGCAATTTCAGCACTAGAGGGCACTCTAAGCCTAAGCCTAAATTATGCTACACCTCTCATTGCCTTCTAGACATCCAGCCCTGATGAACTTCAGGAGAAACAGAGAATCCCCAGGTTCTCAGGCACATTCCTTTCTTTCTTCCATCTCTGTCCCCCAAGGGGAAGAAGTCTGTCTGTACTGAGCTGCCTGGAGTTGGGGAGGGTTGAGACAGGCGCTCCGGTGGCCACCATAGCTGACACCACACTGGACTGCAGTCCAGAGAAGTTCTGGGGTTTGCACAAGGCCACTTTCATGGTGAAGCCAGCTGGAGATCAGGTCTGTCCTGCCAGGACACTGGATTCTCTTTCGGCCTAGGGTGGGTCTAAAAGTGCCATTGGGGAGCAGTGGCCTGTAATCAAGGGCTTGGGGGTTCTGCCTGGTGCTGTGTTTTACTATGGCAGGACCGATCCTGGGTTTCAAGGGAAAAGTCTCTCATATTCTCCCTTCTCCTCCCCAAGCAGGAGTCTCTCTCCATGCTGCACTGCCTGGAATTGGGGGAGAAGTGACACAAGCACTCCTGTGGCCGGTGCCACACTGGGTCACACCCCAACCCACAGCCTTCCAGACCAGCTTAGCACCAGGGCTCCCCCAGGACCATGGTTGATACAGCCTGGGTGCCAGGAAATTTATTCAGGACCTGAGGCCATGTCAGTCAGCTGGTTGTGAAGTAGGCTGGGACTAGGTTTCCTCCTGCTGGAGTGGTGGATTCCTGATCCAGAGCAGGCTTAAATGCTCCCTCTGTTGGCACCAGCCTGGAATCAAGGTCTGTGGAATTCTGCCCAATGCTGTGTTCCCCTGTGACAGGGCTGGCCTTGAGTTCCAATGCAAAGTCCCATACTCATTTCCCTCTCCCTCTCTGGAGCTCATTCTCTCTCCATGCTGCTCTGCCTGAGGTTAGGGGAGGGGTGGTGTGGGCAATGTGAAATGACCCTTTCTACCCTCTTAAATCTGTCTTTTCTTGTTATTATGCTGACGACAAATACTGTGATCTCTCACCTGATTTTTGGCTTGGTTGGGGAGAGTTGAGACAGGCGCTCCGGTGGCCACCATAGCTGACACCACACTGGATTGCAGCCCAGAGAAGTTCTGGGGTTTGCACAACGGGCTTTCTTCACAGATTGTTCAACTTGATGTTCCTGTGGGGTTACCATCTCTGGAGGGTTCTCTTTAGCCATCTTATTCCACCCAAATGCCAAATTCTCAGACTCACAATCTTGGAAGAGGAGGCCTCATAATCTTTGCTAAAGGAACATTTATGACACACTATCCAGCAGAGCCAGTCCTGAATCTGATACTGATTGGCATTCAGGTTATTGCAAAATATCCTGCCATGATCATGGCTTAGGGAAATTCCATAGCTGAGATTCAAACCTGTAAGCTTCTGACCCCAGGTGGGGATTCTGTGATATGGATGTGCTCCGTATCACCCACTGCCACTAATAACTACAGACTGGCAAGATGAGGCACGTGCAAAGGCTTCCTGAATCAAGACTCTGGGTGGAAGAGTAATAGCTTGCAGCTGCACAAGTAAATGTGTGAGCCAACATTTTTTAACCTCCTGTACTCAGTATGAGGCACCTGTTATTGGCCAAGTAGAGCCCTATACTCAAGACATGTTTACCTGTGTTGTCACCTGGCTTCACAACAGTCCTAAACGGTGGTGGTATACCATTTTGCGTATGTGAACAATGAAGCTCATACTGTCTAAAGTCACCCTGCTAACCTGGTCTTAAAGGGGTTTTATTTTTACCAGGCTGAGGAATTCAGAAGGCCATGATAAGACCTCTGCCTTAAAGAGCATAACATTTAATAAGGGAACAATCTATTGCTTTAAATTATTAATTTCTGACCATAGGTAACTGTGAAAGGAGTTTATAGAATAAATAGCACTGCTGAAATCCAGAGAGGGTTTTAGCTTAGTGGCTAGAGAAAGCTCTGAGACTTGGAAGAATTAGTAAATCTAGATAGGAAGAAAATGTATATCATAGGGGGAATAAAAGTATTAGAGGCCTGGAGGCAGGAATCCATGAGGTGAGTTTGGGAGGAGACAGTCATTTGACTAGATAGGAGGAGACATTTGAAACTAAGGCAACTATGACCTGCTGAACAAGAAGAACTGATGTTTTTAGGGACTGGGTATAGTTTTAAGGGAAGTTGTCTCAAAGCAAGGTCATTTATTGTTGGATCAGGTATAAAATTACTCGATTTTGAATATCTTGTTTGTACAGAACGTTTTTTGAAAAACAATTTTCTTTCTTTCAGAATCACCTTATTAAAGGAAAGGGATAGTATTTTTCTCCTCAGACTGAGCTATGGACATTAAAAGTATAGTCTGAATGAAGTTTTAGAACCCAGGCATTTTTCTTGTAACCCCAGCAATTTGGGAAGGGCCCTTGACAATAACATTGGTATGACTTAAGAATCAAGACTGAAGCAAACCAACAATGCTGTTTGTTTCTGTTTCACAGATAATCACTGCCAATCCTTGGAACACAATCGCTCTTCTCTGTGGGGCCTTCTTGGCATTATTTAAAGCAGCAGAGTTTGCCAAACTGAGTGTGAAATGGATGATCAAAATTAGGAAGAGATACCTTAAAAGAAGAGGTCAGGCAACAAACCATATAAGCTGAAGTTGCCTTGCACTGTTCATAGAACTGCCTGCATTAATGGAGGTTGTCATCACTTCCACCTTGATAAACCAAGCTGCCAGCAATCCTGTACTCACTTGAAGAAATGAGGCACTGGGAGAAACAGCCTGTCAAACTGGAACTTCTGACCTGGCCCGAAAGGTGGCTGTTTAGAGTCTAATAGAAAAGATCCAATGGATGACCTAAAAGTTATTTAAGTATTTAAATTATTAATGAACATTGTAAAGAGCTGTCCAGTGACCTTTGAAAGGATTTGTGGAAGATGCCATTCTTCCTGGTTGGTTCGTTGTATAGTTAAATTCTAGCAGTATAATTAAGGCTCTACGTATTGCCTTAGGTTTTCCCCCTAGGTTTTTAAAATAGGCAGAATAGAATGTGATTTTCTTTTCCTAAAAATCTTAACTGTCAAGATACGTGGGTTGTGCTTTGGAGCCTGTGCACTATATACAAAGAAAGGTAAATGTCAAGCCACTGACAAGCTCTCTCATTTGTTAAATATTAAATGAGACCTTAAAGGTACTAGAAACTAGTAATTAAACTTCTTATAGACTGATTAGCCATCTACTTGTCTGGCTGGAATATCTATCGATGCAGGTATGAGTTTAGAGTGATTAACACGCAAAAGCACTAGAACCGATGTACATAGTAGGTGCCTACTGACTATATTTGAATGATTTCATGAATAGGTAAATAAAAGGTTAGTACAAAAGGAACGGGTGTGCCAGTATGACTATCTGCTAAATCGATAGGTACCAATACTCTCTCATTCTGTGACCTCTAAAAACAAAAGGCAGCTTGATTCCCAAGATGGATGGATCTGATTCCTGAGAGATGTTCTAACTGCTTCCAGGAAAAGGTAGGTTGGGCATGGTGATCAATGGTGGGTGACTAGGAAGAGTGGCATATCATGTCCCATAAGTCATCTGTGTTAATTCTTCACCATGTCCTATAAAACCACCCATCATCTGAGAAAGGGGCACTCAGTATGACCCTCAAAACTTTTAGCTAGCCTTTTATAGAGACGAATATCTATTAAAAAGCCATTTTGGTATTTTTCACATTCACTGATTTAAGATATAAAAATTGTTTCCAGAATTTTAAGTTATCTACATGACCACTACAATCAAAGAGGACTTGGTAGCATTTCTTAAATTTCATAATCTGGAATTGGATAATCCAAAGGGACCAACTCAAATGTATGAATAGGGCGTTTTTCTCTCATGTCTAACTTAGCAGCAAGAAACTGTTTCTTGGTTGAATTATTAAAAGTCAACTGTGTAAAGAGATTCCTGGCTACTATTATGCTCCAGAGAAGCATGAGAATTCAAATTTTAGCCTAGGTCTCTTTGAAAATCTTACTGTAGGGCAAATGCAAAGCCAGGCATAAAAGCTTACAACAACAGTATTGAAAAACAGGTGTGTGTTCCTCTATTATTACTTAACTATCTAATAAAATTTGCATCACCGAACTAAAACTTTGTTTTCTATATTGTGCTCGGTTGAGAGACCTATTAAATGTGCTTTAGTGTAAGTAGATAATTAGAAAGTTAACATTTTACCTATTCAAAGAGAAAAAACTTTATTAGCTGTAACCTGTTAAAAATCTATTGTAAGCTGGACTTGGTGGCTCAGCCTGTAATCCCGTGCTTTGGGAGCCCGCGGGTTTGAGACCCGCCTGGGCAACTTGGCGAGACTTCATCTCTACAATAAATCAAAAAATTAGCCGGGCATGGTAGCGCGCGCCTGTAGTTCCAGATACTTGGAAGGCTGAGGCGGAAGGATCGCTGGGGCCCAGCAGGTTGAGGCTGCGGTGGCCGGGAGCGGCCACTGCACTCCAGTCTGGGTGACAGGTGAGACTCCAACTCAAAAAAAAAAAAAATCTATTCTAGCTGCTCTCCAGTAAAATAAATATATGCCTAAACCTTCTACAGAATAGACATTTAGACCTAACCCTCACTTTCTAGAGAAGCAGGGGCTTTTCATTCTGTTTTATAGTAGGATCATCTTTTGTTTTGGGGGGGTTTTTTTGAGTCAGAGTCTCACTCTGTCGCCCAGGCTGGAGTGTAGCAGGCAACAGAGCCACCGCATGCTCACGGCCACCACTGCCTTGACCTGCTGGGCTCAGGTGATCCTTCCACCTTAGCATTCCAAGTAGCTACAGGTGTGTGCTACTATGCACAGCTAATTTTTTGATGTATTGTAGAGACGAGGTCTCGCCAAGTTGCCCAGGCTAGTCTCGAACCCCTGTGCTCAGG
Source organism: Carlito syrichta (assembly GCF_000164805.1). NCBI lineage: Eukaryota > Metazoa > Chordata > Mammalia > Primates > Tarsiidae > Carlito > Carlito syrichta. The sequence goes on along the minus strand of NW_007260042.1, from coordinate 182,811 downwards.
CAATCCTCTTGCCTCTGTTTCCCAAAGTGTTGGGATTACAGGCATGAGTCACCACACCCAGCTGATCATCTTTTTAACTGTGCTGTCCCCAGCTGTCAGCAATACTGGCTGGCTTTGGGTGAGTGTAGGGAATGTGGAAGAAACACTTTGATCTGATCACCACGACAGAGGTGGCTCTGCAACACTTGCTACTTGAGCACACTATATAAAATATGAGCCACTGTACTAAATGGAAGAGTCTCTTTCATGATGACCTAGGAGTTGTATCCAGAACCTGTGCTAGAGGGTTTTGGGGTTTTTTTTTTTTGAGAAAGTAGGATTTATTGAAAAGATAGAAAAGCTCCCACAGTGAGAGAGGACTCAAGGAGGTTGCCCTTTGCTAGAGTTTTTATTTTTTATTTTTTTTATTTTTTATTTTTTTGAGTTGGAGTCTCACTCCATCGCCCAGACTGGAGTGCAGGCCACTGCAGCCTCGACCTGCTGGGCTCCGGTGATCCTTCTGCCTCAGCCTTCCGAGTAGCCGGAATTACAGGCACGCACTACCATGCCCGGCTGATTTTTTGATTTATTGTAGAGATGAGGTCTCACCTGCCCAGGCGGGTCTTGAACCCGCGGGCTCAGGCAATTCACTCACCTCAGCCTCCCAAAGGCACGGGATTATAGGCTGAGCCACCGAGCCTGGCTGTGCTAGTTTTTAACTGATGTTAAAGAAAGCAGTAGACCAGGCTCAGTGGCTCAGCCTGTAATCCCAGCACTTTGGAAGGCCGAGGTGAGTAGATTGCCTGAGTCTGCAGGTTTGAGACCCATGTGGGCAACTTAGCGAGACCTCATCTCTACAATAAATAAAAAATTAGCCAGATGTGGCAGTGCACGCCTCTAGTTCCAGCTCCTTGGAAGGTTGAGGCAGAAGGATCGCCGGACCCCAGCAGGTCAAGGCTGCGGTGGCCGGGAACGTGCCACTGCACTCCAGTCTGGGCAACACAGTGAGACTCCAACTCAAAAAGAAAAGAAAAGAAAGCAGAAGTAAATATCAGTAGTGGAGAACACTTCATAATCATGTCTGACTTTTAACTCTGCCACAGTTTCTGCTCCTCACACAAAAAAGTGCTCTTATTTATTATGGATTGTGAGATGTACCTTCCTGGGTCTATTTTAATTAAAATTAGCCGCAAAGTAAGTTAAACTTATGCTGTGAACATAGAGGGGCATAATGGAGGATGGAAGGATAGGCCAGAACTCGAAATTTTTGCAAAAATTCTGTAAAACACATATACTCTGGTAAATGGCTAGAATACTCAACCCTGGCATACAACCTTCCTATTTTTTAATTAGAATACACCCTATAATCTGTCTTTAAAATTTCTATAATCACATGTGTATGTATGTGTAAAGGGAGCGGGCTTCTCAAGAACTAAGCTTATGCCTAAGCGTTGAGCTAAGAAAAGCAAAGATGACATAAGGCAAAATACAAACATAGATTTTATTAAATGCTGCTCAATCCCCCAATGAAGATCTTTCATTACAAAACAGTTTTCCACACAACTGCAGGTTAAGAGATTGGAATGGTACTCTGATAACAAAAGATGTGAGAAATACTTGACCGAGTAAAAACATACAAGACCTCTGTATAGTCATCAACTTTCGGAACTCTACAGAGGAAGCCTACTGCATTTCCTTTAAATAAAGCCAGGCAGTGACAACTAGCGCTCTGTATCACCACACTGTGGGACTCAAAGCCAACATCCCTGGTTCAGGAGGCACTGGGGGAAGGGTAGGTTGTGAGGACTGGAAAGGCCCTGCCTTCAGCCTTTGACAGGAGGAGGAATGAATTGAGAGGCAAGCTGAGTATTCACCTGATGCCGCTGCACATCTGTTCATCACTCTGGGGAGCTGCAGGTGAAGGGGACACTCAGGAGGAACACTCTGGAGAATTTTGGTTTACTTCCCCAGCTTTTATTTATACTTTGTGCTTTAAAAAGCCTGGAGATTTAAGGTTTTTCCCAAATTCCAGAGTACAGTCATATCTTTGATGAGGGAGGGCTTAGGGCATGTAACTCCCCCCATCATATTTCTGGGCAAACAAAGAGAAGGGTAAGGATGATACCTTAGTTTTATTTTAGGAAGTATTCTTTTTCCTAGGATGTAACTAAGGTCTGCAGCAATGTGAAAAAGCACATTATAAAAGAAAAAAATATACAAAGCAGACTACCATATCTATGTGCAACACAATCAGAGAAGAATTCAAGTCATAATTCTTACCACTCCCATAATTATCTCACTCATATCATAGATAATATTCATTTCTGTGAAACTTCAGAAGTGATACAATAAGTCAATGATTAGACAATGGTTACAATATACTGTGGCCATGATATAGCGCAGGGCTATGTTTAGTCCATATATTTTTCATTTACAGTTGCCAGAAAAAAAATTGGCCTTTTAATTATATTATACTGATGAGGTTTGTTTTGTAATTTTTACATATTTCAAAAAAGTGTACAAAACTGTGCCTATCTGGCAGAGGTGGTAGGCTTTTTTTATTCGGCACTTGTATTGCTGAGAATACTGTGCATGTTAAAAGCACTGTTCTGGTTTTCTAGAGCTTTCTTTAGCTTTAGCTCCTCTAATTTTTTCCACAATTCTTCACGTTCCAATTCCTTCTTTTTCTCTCTGTAGAGAAATCAAAATTTTGGAATCAGATTTTATTTCAGAACCTGGAGAGAGGTGGTGTTTGGCATTTTGCTGGAGATTATTCACCCATTTCATTTAAATCCCTCTACTAAAGTGTGGGAGTTCAATTACCAGAAGTACCTAATATCTTCTATCAGTCTCCTAGATGTAATGATTAAGTCTGTGCACTTCCACCAACTAGAAGTTACTTCTTGCTTTCCCTCCCCTATGTGTTATCACTACCACACTACCACAACAGTGTTTGTACTTTATAGACAACAGAGCACTTTAACACTCATTTTCTCACAGACACTTCCTGTAGTCGCTGTAGCAGGCACCATTACTGTTAAAGGCAAAGGCTGAAGGGACTGGTTGCCAGGTCAGTCAAGCACTTCCTGTCACCACCCCTGCAGAAACCACGTCTTTCTGTGCATCTCTAGTCACTAACCAGTTTGTACCTTGCTATCTCCTGCCTCTTACATGTCAAAAGAAAACTTTTAAGTTTGAATAGTCTCTCTCTAAACAAAACAAACGTCAAAATATTTCAAATGTTGTTTCAACTACTTAATTTCAATTCTAAGGAAAACATTTCTGAGTATCTTAGACTAGGCGATTCTGAAAGGCTATTATGTGAACACGTAAAACTTAGGCTTATAGCTCCACAGTTGTATATGATTTAAAAGACAACTCCTTTTAAGGATTTGCTGATTTATGCAGATAAGAAATAATTATTATTCTTAGTCATATGAAACATATATTTTTCAAATAAAAGTTCCATATGACCCTAGTCATTTCTTCTTCTTATTGCCTATGAGGCTTCCTAAGGCTTAAACCATGTACCTAACTTCTATTCCTTCCTGAATGCTGCTACTCAAAAGAAATACTAAATTGGGTTAGTTATTAATGGGCCAGAGGGCCCTGAAGAAGAGCTATCCATTTTCCACATGACATAAGAAAACTATGACTAGGAACACATAGTCAAATAGATCAGCTTTTCTAAACAGAACAGCTAATATGTGAATTAGAAGTAAATGGTAGCTGTTATCCTCATGATAGGGCTCAGGTTGCAGTTACTGTCCATATTAAGTTTAAGAAAGCCCTTCTTAAGTTTGAAATAAATATATGAGAAGTGTTTTTTTAAAAGATTATTTTTTAGTAATTTATGAAATTCTCAAAGGGAAGTAATTACTGAGCCATGTTCCTTAAGGCTGATATGTGCTATCATTTATTCTCTAAAATACATATTATTGCAAGGAACAACGTACTAACATTGCCCTGGACCATAAGCATATTATGTGAGTACCCTTTTCCCAAAGGAAAACTATGCTGACTTTAAAATACTATCTCTGTAATGTGATGTTTAAGAATTATCAACTGTTTTATACAAGGAACAGTTAAAGGGTAAAGCTCAGTATGGAAGTCCATGTGGACAAAAACAATTTTCAGAAATAAAAGGATAAGAAATCAAATTGTATAAATTGGTATTTAAAGTTCAGTATAAATTGTATGTCATAATGCAGATGCTACTAGACTGATGAAATCTAAGGCTCAGAATGAGATAAACAGGATTTATGTTCCACATTAAAATAATAATCTAACCATTAGGGGAAGTAAATTATATAACAATCTTAAATAAATGGTTACTGCTTTTTCTGCTTAACAAATATAAAAATATGGGTGCTAGTTTATCTGGAAATAAGATTTTCAAACTGCAATACTTAATGTAAGGTAACTGATTCCTTAAACATGACAATTTTAACTTAGAGAAAATACCTTTCGGAACTGAATCATTTAACCTAAAATATATAGATAATTTTGTAATTCAAAGTATCAAATACCTCTGTCTTTCAGCTTTGTATGAGCTAGTAAGGTCCTCAAAAAGCTTGCCATTCATTTCCATTAGGGTTTTCAGCACATTGTATACCAGGGTTACAATGGTCCTGAAATGAAAATGAGCCAGTCCTGGGTTATTGATGCTGCTAATAGGAAATATAACACTGTCATCTCTAAAATGGGTTAAGCGTTGGCTGATTCACTGTAGAGATGATAAAACTGAGGTTTGAGAGGTTTGTAATTTGCTCAAGGTCACACAGCCAGTGATGTATAGACAGTCTATTTAATTCCAAAAAACTTACATCCTTCCCACTTTATCATGCATAGATTAAACTCTGGCTAAAAATGTTCTGGTTATCTTCATTTCTGCTCTAGAGTCTCATGTCTGAAGCCTTGAGTAACAACATTAAAAGAAGATAAAAGATCAAACTACCAAAACTTATAAGAAGAAAAGCAGAAAGGAAGATACAGATGTTACAGAAGTTGGATATATACATTTCAAGTATCACTGTTACCGTAAGCACTTTAGCTTTCCCCAGGACATTGCTCTTTAGAGGTGAGACTAGGTAATGGGGCCAACCAACACAACTCTACATTTAAGGGAGTAGTTTGTGCATTCTCTGCAGATGTTCAGTTGGTCTCCCCCACTGAACAGGGTTTGGCCACACACTGGTGCAGAACGTTATACCTGACAGTCCAACCTCCAGGGAGATATGCAATTTTAAATTGACATTAGACCATAAACTAAAGAACATACAGATATATACACTTACAACTTTATAAATCTATATATAAGACACAGAATAGAATGGTGTGATGTTAACCTTGGAATAAGTGCCAAATCTGTACAAGTTTCATGAATGTGTTGGGAAATTAAATGACAAAAAGGTTAAAAAAACAACAACACTAGAAGAATATGACTGACATAAAAGATATTTACAAAAATGTATATATACTTACGGATTCCAGTGTTCTTTGGAAATTTTGTACAAACTGGCAAACATAATTGGCAGAATTTTATCAATATTCTCCTCAATTAAACTAAGGATATATTCATTATTCCAGAAGTACAATGCCCTTTCTGCAACCTAAAAGAGATATTTAGAAAAGTCAAAACGAAAAGAGAAAATAAATAATAGTATAATAGGAATAGCTTCAATGAAAACATCATACCTGGAAATGAGAACTGGATACACACTTGGATATCTGCTTAAAAAGTGGCTCTTCAATTTTTTTGAACTGTGTTGGTTCAATGACATCTAAGATTTCTTCAATTTCTCCTAAAAACATCACCTAGGTTAAAAAAATTTTCTTTTAAGAAACATAATATAAATTATATTAATATAGAAAGCATACAAATGTGAAGACTAATCTATACGTTATACAATGGGCAATAAAGGTCTAGACAGTGTTCAGTTTACTGTGGTGCTCAGTTCTTCGTGTGGCATAGTCTCTATCTCCTGCTCTGTGGCAGCAGCAATACAGCCAGCCCACAGAAGCCAGGACTATGCCCTGGGATTGAGACATCCTAATAAAATACACTACATTTAGTGAACAAACCCTACCTCTTTCTGACTGCACGTTTTTGGCCAAAATTTCAGCAGTCCTCTGATCACCTACAAAAAAAGAAAAGTTAAACATGCATTAAGCACTGAAGCTAGTTAATCCCAGGATGTTTTCAATAGCTATGATTACATGAACACTCAACTCTGAAGTAAATCAATATTGCTTAATATCCACATGTATACCTAGACTTTCTGCTTAGCTTTAGAATTATATTAATTCACCAAATATACAAATATTTACTGAGCGCCTACTACATGCCAGATAGTGTTCTAGGGACACAGTATGCTAGGGACACACTGATAAAAAAGACAAAAATGCGGTGTCTGGTTTTCATGATGCTTACATTGTAAAGGAGGAGACCAATGTAAGTGATTGATTAAATACATAAACAAAACAATCTTAATAGTATGTGCTACTTCTAAAAAAATAAAAATATAACAGCTTGGTGGGGTGAAAGAAGGAGATTATTTTAAGGAGAACAGATAATTCCTATTATATAAACCATTATGAAACACAAAAAAGCTAGAAAGCTTCCCAATGTATTTCATGGCTAACACAATCTTGATAACCAAACTACAACAAAACACAAGGGACTAAGTATTTAAATAAACACAGTTGCAAAAATTTGCATTAAACTGAATCCTACCGTATATTAACAAAATACTGCATGCCCAATTGTAATGCAGTCCGGAAATGCCAGCATGATTCATTATAGGTTAAAAGGATAAAAAGCCTATGTGATCATCTCAAATGATTCTAAACAATCATTTGATAATTTTGATTAACTACACATTGTGATAAAAATTTAGTAAGCTAAACCATCAAGAGAGCAGAGACAGCCCACAGAATGGGAAAAGATATTTGCCAACTGTATATCTGACAAAGGCCTAACATGTAGGATTTACAAGGAACTCAAGTGCTGAAAGGAAAAAAAACAAACAGCCCCATTAAAAAGTGGGCAAAAGACATGAATAGATACACCTCCAAAGGAGATATATGGGCTGCCAACAGACACATGAAAAGGTGCTCAGCCTCACTATCATTAGAGAAATGCAAATCAAAACCCCACTGAGATACCACCTAACCCCTGTAAGATGGTGGCTCAGCCTGTAATCCCGTACCTTGAGAGGCTGAGGTGAGTGGATTGCCTGAGCCCACAGGTTTGAGACCTGCCCGGGCAACTTAGCGAGCCCTCATCTCTACAATAAATCAAAAATTAGCCGGGCGTGGTAGCATGTGCCTATAATTCCAGCTACTTGGAAGGCTGAGGCGGAAGGATCACCAGAGCCCAGCAAGTTGAGGCTGCGGTGGCCGGAAGCATGCCACTGCACTCCTGTCTGGGCAAGAGTGAGACTCCAACTAAAAAAATAAGTAACAGATGCTGGTGAGGATGCAGAGAAAAAGGAACGCTTCTACACTGCTGGTGGGAATGCAAACTAGTGCAACCTTTTTGGAAGACAGTGTGGCAATTTCTGAAAGAACTAGAAACTGATCTTCCATCTGACCCAGTAATTCCCCTATTGGTATATACCCGGAGGAACTCAAATCTTTCCACAAAAAAGATACCTGCACAAGTATGTTTGTTGCAGCTCTGTTCACAATAGCAAAAACATGGAACCAATCATGCTATCATCAAAGCTGGACTGGATTTTTAAAAATGTGGTACATATACACAATGGAATTTTATGCAGTCATGAAGAAGGACAAACATATGGACTTTGCAGCAACTTGGATAGATTTAGAGTCTAACATAGTGATCTATCACAGAAATAAATAACAGAGTATCATATGTTCTCACTCATAAGCAGACCTTGAACACATAATAATATAAGAAAGGGATTGGTAGTAGTGGGAAACTGCTGGCAGGGGGTGGGGGAGGGATTGAAAGTTGAAGGAAACTGCTAGGGAAGGGAGGGGCACACCTCATCAACAAAGGTACCTGCATAATCAACGTTTGTATACCTAACCCTGAATTGTACCCATCTTTAAAAAAAAAAAAAAAGAAAAAATTTAGTATGCTAAAATGAAGAGAATTTATCAAAAACCATCAGCAATCATTTACACAATGATTTATTGGAAATAGGGTGCAAGCTATGTGGGCCTGGCGGTTTTGTTGTTGAAACAGATCTTTGACAGCCTTCTAGGTTACTTTATAGTCTGGTCTAATAATGAGGAACACTCATTCAAATTAAAATTGGGAAGAACATTGTTCTGGAGTCAATCCAGTAAGATAAGAAGAATTTGATAATTTGGGAAAGGAATACCAGAATTATTCCTATTTGTCTAAATATGTAATATGTATATACTCCCTAAAATTTAAACTGAAAGTTACTAGAATGAGTAGGAAAATTCAATATATGGCCGGATGAAAGATAACTATATAAAAGTCAGCACTTTTTTCAACTACTGAATATCGATAATAATCAGATGAAAATAGGAAAAAATATGCTTTTCTTAACAAGGTACTATCATGTGCATAAGGAATAAAATTTGCAAAAAATGTGTAAAACTTCTAGGAAGGTAACTGTAAAACTAGTGAAGATCATGAAAGGCTACAAATACAATCATGTGTAACTTAATGACAGGGATATATTCTGAGAAATGCATCATTAGGTGATTCCATCATTGTACATTGTACATCATTATATAGAGTGCATTTACACAAACCTAGATGGTATAGCCTACGACATACCACTACACATCTAGGCTATATGGTATAGCCTATTGCTCTAAGGCTACAAACCTGTACAGCATGTGACTGTACTGAATACTGTTGGTAAGTGTAACAGAATAGTATTTGTGTATCTAAACATAGAAAAGGTACAGTAAAAATATAGTATTGTAATCTTATGGGACCCCTTTTGTGTTTGTTTGTTTGTTTAAAGAGATGGGGTCTCTTTCTATAGCCCAAGCTGGAATGCAGTGGTGTGGTCATAGCTCACTGCAGCCTCAAACTCCTGGGCGCGAGTGATCTCCTGCCTCAGTGTGTTTTATATGCTATCTATTACTGATTGAAACATTATGTGGTATGTGACTATAAATAGAGGAGATGGTTCAATATTGTACAGATATTATTTCTCCTGTACTCAATCTTCAAATTTAATATAATCTTAATCAAATGTCAATTGAGTTATTTTTTGCAGCAAACATTTATTCTAAAATCTATAAATAGAAACAATAAATTGTTTTTAGGGAAGTGAATTAATGGAACAGAACTGGTACTACTGTTATCAGCAAATAAACAAGATGGGATTAGCACAGAAATGGACAAAAAAGATATATGAAATAGAGGAGTAACTAAACAGACTTATGTATATATGGGCTTTAATATACAACAAAGGTGGCATTTCGGTTCCATGGGAAACTGGTGGTGCTGGGACTGGTAGCTCGCCATTTAGAAAGGAAGAAATGTGGCTCCTTTGGTTGGCAGACTCCTAAGATGACCTCCTGTGATATTGGCTTCTGTATTCACACTGTTGTGTAATGCCCTCCCCTTAAGTGTGGGTTGGCTTGCTGACTTGCTTCTGATCAACAGACTGGCAAAAGTGACAGAATGTCACTTCCATTAGCAGGTTACAAGAGACTGACTTCTGTCTTAATAGCAGATTCTTGCTATCCTGGCTTCCAAGCTTTGATGAAGCAAGCTGCTGTGTTGGAGCGTCCTGGTAACAGGAAACTGAAGGTGGGATCTGGCCAATAGCCAGCCAGGAACTGAGGCTCCTAGTCCAACAGCACTTGAGGAAGTGAATTCTGACAACCACCACGCAAAATGGGAAATATTCTCCCCTATCGGAGACTGCATGAGACGCACACTCTGGCCAACACCCAACTGCAGCCTGTGAGAGATCCTGAAGCAGAGGACCCACCTAAGCCATGACCAGATTCCTGATTCACAGAAACGGAGACAATAAATGCTTGTTATTTTAAGCCACCGAATTTTGTGATAATTTGTTGAGCATAATGGAAAACTAATATATTTCCTTACCCTATGATACACAAACTTCAACCTCAGTGCAGTGGGTTGAGCAGTGGCCCCTCAAAAAGATATGTCAGCATCTTAATCTCTAGAACCTATGAATGTGACTTATTTGAAAAACAGGTCTTTACAGATGTAAATAAAAATCTTAAATGAAATTATCCTGGATTATCCAGATGGGCCATAAATCCAATGACAAGCGTTCTTCTAAGAGCCACAAAAAGAGAAAAGGAGGTGGCAGCCAATGTGGTGGGTCATGCCTGTAAACCCAGCCTTTTGGGATGCTGAGGTGGAAGGACTGATTGAGGCTAGCAGTTTGAGACCAGCTTGGGCATCATAGTAAGACCCCATCTCTACAGAAAAAAAAAAAGAAAGGCAATGTGAAATTGGAGTAATTTAGCCAAAAGTCAATGAACACCTAGAGCCACCTGAAGCCAGAAGAGGTAAGGAACTGAATATTTCCCCTAGAGCCTATGCTAACACCTTAATTTCGAACTTCTGACATCCAGAACTGTGAGAGAACACATTTCTGTTTTAAGCCATCAAATTGGCAGCAATTCATTATGGCAGCCCTAGGAAACTATTACAAATAGAATAAAGATGTAAAGTAAAAAACTAAATCCATAAAATAACTAGAATATACAACTAGAAAATTAGATAGTGTATATATGGATGTATATATGTGTGTGTGTGTATACACTAGGATATATACTGGAGAATATTTTTATAAGCTCAGGGAATAAAAGGATATTTCTTAGCACACATCAAAAAGTAGTTTTTTTAGTTCTTTAAGGCAAAGATTAAAAATAGTATATTTAATGTTAAAATAAAAACTCTAACTGGGCAAAAAATATTTGTAAAATATAATAGGAAATGGTTAAAAGTAGGACACAAAAATATAAACAGCCAAAAACATGTTTTTAAAATGGCTGAATCTCTGTAATAATTTTAAAAAGTCAATTAAAACAATACTTTACATCAAAATAGACTTATCAAAAATCTTAAAACTTAATATTTTAATTTTCTGTAGAAACAAAGTTTTGCTATGTTGCCTAATCTGGTCTCAAGTTTCTGGTCTCAAGTGATCCTTCTGCCTCATCCTCCCAAAGTGCTGGGATTATAGGCATGCTCCGCCGCACCTAGCCTGTTTTTATTTTACAGTTACATGCAGTAAAATTCCTCCCCCCCTTTTGATATACAGTTCTGAGGGTTTTTATACATGCATAGATTTTCTCATAACCAATACCACAGACAGGAGACAGAACAATTCTGACACACCAAAACATTCCCTCACCCAGCAACATGTTTATAACAATGAAAAACTCCTAGTGTCCATTAGCTGAGTATTGATTAATACATTAAATTATCCATATAGAATTTAATGCTACCAATGAAAAAACGAAATAGATTAATATGGAAGATAGCTACATTTAGGCAAAAAAAAAAAAAATGGTCAGCGTTGTCCTACCATTCATTTAATCTACACATAAATACACACACACACACACACACACACACACACACACACACACACACACACACAATTTTCCAAGAATATATTCACCAATTCATATGGTTATCTCTATAGGAAACAATTTCAGAGAAGTTTCATATTGTGCTTAATGTTTTTGTATTGTGTGAGCCAATTTAACACATATTACTTTTATAATTAGAAATAATAAGTCATTTTCATTTTAGAAAATAATTTCAACACAAGATTTAGGTACATGAGAATGTAATAAACTAACACAAGCTCTGAGTTATTTGTAATTTCAGGAAGCTTTGGTATGAATTCTAGGTTTCCAGAAAATTAATATTAAAGCTCAAACCCAAGTAATATGGCCATAGTTTTGGTGCTGAAACAGCTTATGGTAGAAATGGCAAGATCACTATATCTGGAGACCTTATGAATTGAAAAGCATTTCCTTTGTTAACTTTGACATTTACCTTACTCTCTCCTCATTCCGTCCCTATTGCCATGAAACCAACTCACTCAAGCCAGACATCTGGCCATCATCTCTCTCCCTAATCTTCTACTCTTAAAAAAAAAAAAAAAAAACCTATCTTCTTTATCTATCCCAAATTAAGTAAAATTTTGTTTACTATTTATCAAGCATGAACCATGACTTTTATGTATTATGGGTTTTCATTTCTCAATTCTAATCATGAATTTGTATTAAGTTTTAAATCACTTCAGAGGTTTATGTGGTTTTATGTATGAATATTGGGCTGCTAATCCTGATTTCTCATAAACACTGCTTACAGAAAGGACTATAAATCTAAAAGGAGAAAAACTCAAAAGATTAGGGAGTAGAAAAATATCTTTTGTTCCTTTATACAAAGTTCAAGTGAAAGGGAGAATACTAAGTATATTTTTCAAGCATCCCTAAAGATAGTCTCAGAAGGTTGATAATACATAAATTTAAAATCTTGTAGTTTCAATCCTTCAAATCCTTTGCTATTCTTCAAGAACTATCTCCGTTTACATATTCAGATTTAATATGCCTAGAAAGCATTCTCTCAAAATATTTCACCAAGGTTAAAATGTTTTCTGTTTTTATACTTTTCTATTTCACTTTACCTCTTTTGTTTTTCTTGAATCTTTAGTCAGCTGTTATAACTAATTATTTCTTTACTCTTTCCTGAATTTTCATTTTATAGGTAAATAGTAAGCAGTAGAATTCATATACAACCTTTACTCCAAGATATATCTTAAGCACCAAAGGTAAGGAAATGTTTTCCATCCCCAGCATGTGGTTTATCATTAATGAGAGCAAAATCCTATTACTAAAACAAAACAAAACTCAAGGGAATCGTTTTGGGGCCATCACAGTATGTTTTAATTCTAAAAGGTGAAGAAAGATTAAAAAGATTATCAGTAAAGATAATATGGATATAAAACTTAACTGTGATCATTTGATCCATCATCAACACATCCCAATTAACTGTTTGTTAATATCAATCTGTATTTAGGTCGTTCAAGATAGAAGTCAAGAGAACTCTCCCCCACAACACCCTCCTCTGAATGCAGATTAACCTCACATTCCCTCAAATGATTTTGGCTTCAGGTACATTATTACACTATTTAATAACTCTATAAGGCTATATCTATAAGGCTAAGAAAGCTAATAAAATCCTATTAATGCAGATGAAAATATGAAAATGAGTAGAACACTTACTGGTTCTGTTAGGGTTGTATCTTTCTCCAGGAACTGTACAACACAGTATGCTAGCTAAAAGGTAAGGGACAGTTTGTAAATATTACTGAGCAAAATAATATTTAGTGATGCAGGATATTTTTTACATTTAGCCAATAAAATTGACTACCTACCTCACTTTGATAAACTGTACTCTAAATTTATTCCAGTATATAAAAATATACTCATGATTGTGAATGAAATTGTGAAAATATACTCACAATTGTGTAACTTTTAACCTTGAAAATAACTTCTAGCTCAAAAAACATTGTTTTTTAGTGTCATTTCTGACTATAATGTTAACTGAAATAAGACTAGGGCTAACAATTTAGTTTTTCAGCATGTTTGTACATGTATGCCTATGCTGATATCTTATTCTCTAAATATTAGTAGAGGAGACTGAAAATCTTTCTAACTAGGTTACTGCAGCTGGAAGGAACATTCTGCAGATATGTGGGATTTATTCAGTCACATAGTTAATTGGGTCATGGCCTGGACCAGAATATAAGGAAACTCGATATTTTCTATATCTGTACTTAGAGTGCATTGGTCTTATTTAATAACTAAATATCATCATTTTTAAATTACAATAAAAACTTGCTTTGTATAACTTTGTCAGCAAATTGTTCAATTATACTTAAAACTGTCATCTCAATATTTCACAATTTCTCTGCCTTTATATTTGCCTCTGGCAATATTCACTTCATTTGAAATTTTTGTGAAACTTACCTGAGCATGAAACAAAGCTAATCCTTTTGCAGTATGCATAGGAATAAGAACCTTCATTAGAAATTGCTTATGTTCTGCTTTCAGTGGCAATGCAAAGCCATTGATAATACTGGAGGGAAAAAAAGGCAGGGGAAGTGTTAAGTAGTTACCACTTTGTTTCTAAAAGTTATAATATCCATGAGTTCATAAGGAACAGTGTTCTGCTTCAATCCTGGTGGTGCATGACTATTCATCTTCAAACTATTTTAGGCAGACTATTACTATGAAGTCTCTTCCTCTAAGTCATTCAATGACCCCACAAGAAATTTAGGATTGCCCATTGATGCCCCAGCAAGCAATTTCTATCTTCATTTTCTATAAAGCCTGTCATTTAAAAAAATTTCAATAGCTTTAGGGAGCTTTTGGTTACATAGCTGCATTATATGGTGGTGAAGAAGTCTGGGCTTTATGTGTACCTGTCACCCCCACTAGAGTACACTGTACCTGATAGTTGATTTTTTTCACCCCTCCCCGCGTTTACCCTCCTCCTTCTAAGTATACAGTGTCCATTTTATCATTCTATATGCCTTTGCAGACCCTCAGTTTAGCTCCCATTTATAAGTTAAAACATGCAGTATTTGGTTTTCCATTTCTGTAAGCCTGTCATTTCATGCATTATGTTGCCTTTGTTCTCCTCCCTGAAGCCATAGGAGAGTCACTATCACAATATTGTTAGAATTTCAATATTTTCTGAAGTAAATGGGTAGTTTCTCTTGCTTTGTTGGATAATCTGAAATTAAGAATTAGTTCTCTCTACAATAATATTCAGAATAGTAATAAAGGAGACTAATTCTCTAAATAGTTAATAGGAGGTTCTAAAATTCTCTCAGGTTAATACTGATATAAAGTGAACAAGGAAGGCAAAACATTCATGTAAACTAAAACCAAAGACTATAGATTCTTCTAAAGAGAACAGATGGATTAGGAGTGATATCTGAACAAGAATTCTTTTTTTTTTTTTTTTTTGAGTAGGAGTCTCATTCTGTTGCCCAGGTTGTAATGCAGCCTGCAGCCCCAACCTGCTGGGCTCAGGTGATCCTTCCACCTCAGCCTTCCAAGTAGCTGGAACTATATATAGGCACATGCCACCACACCTAGCTAATTTTTTGATTTATTGTAGAATGAGGTCTCAACATGTTGTCCAGGCCAGTCTCTAACTCGCAGGCTCTGGCAATCCTCTCACCTCTGCCTCTCAAAGTGCTGGGATTACACTTGTAAGCCACAGTGCCCGGCCTGAACAAGAATTCTTGTAACTTCACTAAAGGTTCACTATAGCTTATTTCATCTCTTCCTAATTAGAGCCTATACATTTCTGTGGCAGTCTGGCAAGACCAGGCATAAAACATGCCACAGCTTGAAAGCAGGAAACCTGTCTTAAAGCAGATATCTTATATGGCAGTATTTTAATATGCTGATGCCCTAAAAAACCATTATAATAAGAATTCAGTTGAGAAACTCTATGTCTTGTGCTCTATATTTAAACCCTAAAATATGAAATAATTTCTCCAACCCCAGTAAGATTTTAATACGTAAGCCATTCAAAGTTACTTAATTCTTAAAAAGAACAACAAAAAATCTGACCTACCTTCCTAGTATTTCGAGGAGTTCAGCAACACCATTGAAATGTTCTGTTTCATATATAAACCTGAATTAAAAATAAAGACAGATGTAATAAAAATTAAACATCAGAAAACCAAGCGAAACAGGCAGGAAGTAAAGAAATCAATCCAAAAGGTAGCTATTAGAAACACATTCCATGCTTTAGGTTTTCTTTATAAGCTATTTTGCCCCAAATGGGCTAATTAATTCATAGGAATCTCACAAAAGAAGGTCTAGTTCCTATTAAGTCACATATGTCTTTGCTATTAAACTAACCATAGGTGAAGATAACAAAACAACATTTCACCTGGAATAGTCTATTTACTTAATAATTTTTAAGAAAGATGGATTTTCTCAAAGAAATACTTTTCAAAATAAGAAACCTCTACTCAGGAAAATCCAAGAGAAAAAGACTGATACAAAATAAAGCCACTTTTACTCAGAATTTCTCTAAATCTCAACTTACACAGGCTGTCTACCTTTCCAAGATTAAGACTGCCTTTAAAACAGAGGGACATGAACTCAAATGACTACAGAACAGGGCAGGTGTTATAAACAGCTAAAGTAGTTCTTAGAAGGTGATGATAACTGGAGAAAAATGCTGTCTCTAGACAAGGCAGCCATTCCATAACTGTTGCAATGTGGGAATGCTCCAATTTAGCCAGACTTCAATTAATCAAAACAAACAAATACACCAAACCTTAAATGTGGGTATTATTACAAAATCCCCTGCTGTGAAGCAACTCCTTAACATATTAGCATTTATAAAGTACAGTTGGCCCTCTGTATCAATGGGTTCCACATCTGCAGATTCAACCAACCACAGATGGAAAATGTTTTTTTTTTGAAAATGAAAATTTAAGCTGGGTGCGGTGACCCATGTCTGTAATCCCAGTACTTTGGGAGGCAGAGGTGAGAGGATTGTCTAAGCTCAGGGGTTCAAGACCAGCCTGGGCAACTTGGCGAGACCTCATCTCTACAATAAATCAAAAAAATTAGCCAGGCGTCGTGGTACATGCCTGTGGTTCCAGCTACCTGGAAAGTTGAGGCGGAAGGATCACCTGAGCCCAGCAGGTCAAGGCTGCAGTGACTGTGAACGTGCCAATGCACTCCAGCCTGGGCGACAGAGTGAGACTTCAGCTACAAAAATAAATAAAAATAAAAAAATAAAAAATGAAAATTTAAAATATAGTATAGCAAGTATTTGCATAGCATTTACATTGTATTAAGTATTAATAAGTTAGAAATAATTTAAGGCCATTGCCTTACTAGACTCTGGTGTGGCCATGTGCTCTTCGAGCTATGGCTGTCACCATGCATCCTGGCTTTGGCTCCCTCCCCTACCTTGGGGAGGTGAATCTCTTCTTTTTCTCTCTTTCTAGTTTCGTTTTTAAATAAACTACATTTTCTCATCTAATAAAAAAAAGAAATAATTTAAACTATACAAAAGGATGTGTGGAGGTTATATGCAAATACTATGCCATTTTATATAAAGGACTTAAGCATTTTGGTATCAGCAGGGGTCCTAGAATCAATCTCCCACAGATACTGAGGGGATGACTGTAGTCAAATGATAGGCTTCATATAATAATTAGCTTTGACAGATAATCAAGTAAAAACGCTTACAAGAGTTACAAAATAATATTTATACATACATTTTTAAACAAAAAACTCATCAGATGAGATAAATTCTCCTTCTCTCAATACATCTTACACATGAATAACATTCGTATTACCTACTAAAAATTGTCCTCATTATTACTGTCCACTTATATTAAGGTTACAAGTTTCTAAAAAGTTAGATTCAATCAAATGATAGCCACAAAAAGCTAAAAATAACTCAAATGCTTTCAGCTAAATGTAAAGATTTCAGATATTAAAAATTAACCTAAAAAGACTTAGAATGAAAGAAGATGTGTAGGGGGAAAGTATTACGTATGAATAAATAGCTAATTTACCTGAGGAAAATGTTGTTAATTTGTTTTCTGATGAATGCTCTTAATCCAAGAAATTTCCCATAAATTCGATGCAGAACTGTCTTCAGGAAGTCACGTTCTCTGGGATCTTCACTATCAAAAAGCTCCAGGAGCTTTAAAAAAAATCTGAGAAATTACTTTTAAAAAATAATCAAGTGAAAACTTCACTTTATTCTAATTCTGATTTTAACACTACCCATGAAATCTTTTTAAAAATTTTCTAGAGATTTTTATCTTATCACACTTTTATTCCTGCTAGATAACGAAGCTAAAGAAAAGCTTAAGGAAGATTTCTTTTCAATTATTTCATTTCAAAATATGACACAATAAGTAATACAAACACTTCAAAAAATGCATGCATTTTTTTTGTCTTGCCACTGATTTTAAAATTCTACTCTTCTAAACATAGCTCACAATTTTAGAGCATTAAAATCTGAGAGATTTTTTAATGCTTTCTGATCATCAAAACTATACAAATCTTAAGCTTTTAGATTGCGCCTTTGGGAGGCTGAGGTGAGTGGATTGCCTGAGCCCGCGGGTTCGAGACCCACTGGGCAACTTGGCGAGACCTCATCTCTACAATAAATCAAAAATAAGCTGGGTGGGGTAGCGCGCGTCTGTACTTCCAGCTACTTGGAAGGCTGAGGCGGAAGGATCGCCGGAGCCCAGCGGGTCGAGGCTGCGGTGGCCGGGAGCGGCCACTGCACTCCAGTCAGGGCGACAGAGTGAGACTCCAACTCAAAAAAAAAAAAAAAATGGCTAACCAAGTCAAGATACTCACATTCAAGTTTCTGATGCTAGTTTTTCTTGGAAGACATGCTCAAATTAATAAAGGGGGCCCTTCGTTAAGGTCTTCATGGCAAATTCAAATTAATATAATTTAATACAAGATGATTTTCAGGAGGAAAATATTAAACTAGAGAACACCTGTTAGCTAAGTTTGAAATCTGTTTAATGAGATCTATTTTCAAATATAATTTAAATAAATCTATTTAGAAATATTATATTCACATAATAAAACATAAACAAAACTAATAATCAGGAAGCTGTGTTTCTTTTTTTTTTTGAGTTGGAGTCTCACTCTGTCACCCAGACTGGAGTGCAGTGGCCACTCCCGGTCACCGCAGCCTTGATCTGCTGGGCTCCAGCGATCCTTCCCCCTCAGCCTTCCAAGCAGCTGGAACTATAGGCGCGTACTACCACGCCCGGCTCATTTTTGATTTATTGTAGAGTTGAGGTCTTGCCAAGGCGGGTCTCAAAGCCATGGGCTCAGGCAATTCACTCACCTCAGCCTCCCAAAGGCGCAGGATTACAGGCTGAGCCACCGAGCCCGGGTAGCTGTGTTTCTTACTCTGGCTCGGATACTAATATCTAAATGCTTTTAAGGGTAATTCATAACCTCTGAGCCTATGTTTATTCACTGATAAAATAATGAAGGTTGAAACCAATTATTCCTTTTTTTTTTTTTTTTTGAGTTGGAGTCTCACTCTGTCACCCAGACTGGAGTGCAGTGGCCGCTCCCAGCCACCACAGTCTCGACCTGCTAGGCTCCGGCAATCCTTCCGCCTCAGCCTTCCAAGTAGCTGGAACTACAGGCGCGGGCTACCAGGCTCGGCTAATTTTTGATTTATTGTAGAGATGAGGTCTCGCCAAGTTGCCCAGGCGGGTCTCGAACCCGCGGGCTCAGGCAATCCACTCACCTCAGCCTCCCAAAGGCGCCGGATTACAGGCTGAGCCACTGAGCCCAGCTTATTATTCCTTTTTTAAGAGAATGTATTATAATGGTCAGAGAAGCTAGTGTAAATACTGATTGCGCCACCAACTAGCTGTGTGAAACTGGACATGGTCTAGCTCTTTATATAAAAACACATAAGGGCAGTGCCTGGCACATAAAAAGCCCTCAATAAATCTTAGTTTCCTTTTTTCTTCTGAAATTCTGATTTGAGAGTTGGCATTACACAATTATTTTCTTCTCTTGCAATAATGAACATTCAAATTTATTCAAATAAATTTTCCCCTGTTCTTCTAAGTATTAAAACTTACTATCTACCAAATCATTTCAAAATACAAAAGCTGAGAATTCTCATATACACTATATATTAAACAATACCTGAGAATACCTCAAAGAAGTGATCTATGAAAGCACAGTCATACGAATGGCTAAAAGCAAAGTGTTTGGTCTTGGCTTCTCTGGTAATTCAGGCATTTAAGGTAGAAGATAGAAGTCCCACCCTACTAATTTTCTTGCTTCCCTCCAAGCTACATTATAAAACAAAAGCCTAAATACCTCAAGCTCCAGACTGAGGAAGCACTAAGGCAATTGTTCCCCTCAACTTACTGTTGTTTTAAAAAAAAAAAAAAGTAATATAGCATTACTAGAGTTCCCTAAAATATCCCACACAAGACGTATACAAGGAAATAAATATGCATTCATTTGCAATTACCAATAAAACAAAACTCTTTAATCTGATTGATTTTTACTCATGATCAAAATAGACACTTTACTGTTAATATTTATTAGCACCTAATATTTATAAGTTGTGAAAAGCTATTTGAATGATTGAAGGAAATATTTTAGGCTGACAATGTTCCTTATCAATACTTTACAGCAACTGGTCAGAATACTTTATATGAGACTGGGGATGGTTATGAATGGCCAAAAGGAGCTCTAAATATATAGGATTCACATTTGTAGAATCTTTGTCAGGGGACACACAAGGTGGTCTGAAGTTAGAAAGGTGCTTGTAATGATTTTAATCCTTGGCCTTAGCATCAAATTCCTAAAAAGGCCTTAAATACTGCTAAATATTTCAAAAGAGAAAACAGACCTAGAAAGATCTGGTCTATATTACAATTTTGTTTATTCCAGTCAATTCCTTTAAATTGTTGAAAAGATTTTGAAAATAAAAATGAATACATTCTTGGAAACTGAGTATGTACGTTGCAAAAATGACAGCTATTAACTGTTTATAAAAAGTTTATAAATATTTATATTACTGTTTATATTAGTTTATAAAAAGAAAGATGGTATCACATATGTTCACCTCCTTTCGTCTTAATGAACCTGTTTTACCGTGGTTTAGGAATTGGGTAGTGGGATGCGTAAAGTGCAAAGAGGAAAGGAAGAGGGAAAGGTAACTGAGACTTCATGACAGTAAAGGAGTTAAAAGTCCAAACTCCTCTCAGTTATTCTGTTTCTCTTTTTCCTCCTCTCTGTCATTTCAAAGTCACTGCTTAAAATATGTCGAGCTCAAGTTTAAAGACTTAAAACAAAAGTTTTTCCCGTAGATTGAATGGTCATACCAAAACTTCTCAGTTAGATATTACAGAAAAACTTGCTTTTCTGGTCTTGATAAAATAACCACAGGAATTTAGGATTGGATAGAATAATTTTATTGACTTCATTAGAAGCTCACCCTTGATAAAAATAATCTTTTATTCTCAGAGCTGCTTCACTTCTATCCTGTCTGGAAAGAATAAGTCCTGTCAAACTGAAATAAACCATTAAGGTTTTGAAAGACTACTCTATTGTAATCAGAAGTTAGTAAATCACTGTTAGGATGAATATCAGAAATTCTAAGACATAAGAATTCCTTACCTGTTGTACAAATTTCTGATCAATGTATCGCTTTGCAATGCTAGGCTGGAAATCAGGGCTCTCCAAAAATCTCAAGAAGAATTCATACACCAACTATGAGAGAAAGTCAAATAAATGCTAAGACGATGCTTGTAAAATACTACCCTAAATTTTCACTCCATCTGAAAAACACAAGCCTCTTACTACGTAAAGAGACTGCTCATTGTAAAACATCATGAATTGGTAAAAATGTTTTAAAAATACAGTTTAAAAAAAATTTTTTTAAGTCGGGGGTCTCACTCGTCACCCAGGCTGGAGTGCAGTAGCATAATCACAGCTCACCGCAGTCTCAAACTGCTGGGCTCAGGCAATCCTTCTGCCTCAGCCTCCTGAGTAGCTGGGACTATAGGCATACACCACCACTCCTGGATAATTTTTTCTTTTTGTAGCGATGAGGACTCACAATGTTGCCTAGGCTGGTCTCAAACTCCTGGGGTCAAGCAACCCTCCTGCCTCAGGACCTCCCAAGGCGCTAGGTAGGATTACAAGAATGAGCCACCACACCCAGCCAAAAAATAAAAAATACAATTTAAAAAACTGTTTATTTATAACTTTATCTCCTAAGCTGGTAAACTTTGAGACCGGTTGACTGACTGATCAATTCTTAAGAGACAGGGTCTCACTCTGTTACCCAGGCTGGAGTGCAGCAGTATAATGACAGTTTGCTGCAACCTCAAACTCCTGGGCTCAAGCATCCTCCTACCCTCACCCTCCCAAGCAGCTAGAACTACAGGCATGCCCCACCATGCTGGGCTAATTTTTATTTTTTAATTTTTTTGTAGGGATGGGGTTTCTTGCTATGTTGTTCAAGTTGATCTCGAACTCCTGGCCTCAATGATCCTTCTGCCTCAGCCTCCCAAAGTGCTGGAATTACAGGGTGAGCCAATGTGCCTAGCCTGGAATTTATTTCTTGCTGCAAGGGACCTAGAAAATAATAATAATGCCTATAAAATATTTAATTAAGACTATTTTGCAAACCATACTCCTCAGGAACATGTTTCTTTCCCAATGGACTACTAATCTACCTCAATTTAATCTCTAGAGACCCTTAAATACAGTGTCAGAAACATCCAAATAAGGCAGTGTACCATTAACAATTTTTTAAAAGAAAAGAAAAACTTCAAGTTTTAGCCCCAAAAGTACTTTAGCTTATTAACTATTAACCAATACTATATCAACTTAGCACTCTAAAAATAAAAAAGGAGGATCTGATCCCTAAGTAAAAATGTCATTCAGTAAGCATTTAGGTAGTCAGTTAGGTCAGATACAGAAGGGAGAAAAAGAAAAAAGATTACTATGTTAGACTCACAGACCTTACAGCACACAAAAGCATTGCTAGATCTGGGCCCTATCATTTATCAAATGACAACAAAATTTTATCACTATGAGTTCAATACCATTCTAAGGCTAACAGTGGTTTGGGAACAAGTAAATATAGTTTTGTTTAATACATCTTTGCCCAACTATGCAAAAGGAGCAACACTTAGCTGGTCTAACATTACTTAACTTTTTGTGTTTATCATGAATTAAGAATATAACAAGAAAAAAATAGAAGTTGATATCGATGAAGTTTTTATTTATGGACAAATTTCTAATCAACCAGCAGTGTAAATGATATAGACAATTTGCTTTCATGTACCCACATGTAATAAGATATACAAACCTGATTATGGCATGCTCTGAAGAATCTGCACAGTCTCATGGACTGCTACCCTGCTCTGTTAAAAGCACAACTTAAGCCAGGCTCGGTGGCTCAGCCTGTAATCCCGCGCCTTTGGGAGGCTGAGGTGAGTGGATTGCCTGAGCCCGCAGGTTCGAGACCCGCCTGGGCAGCGAGAACTCATCTCTACAATAAATCAAAAAATCAGCCGGGCGTGGTGGTGCATGCCTGTAATTCCAGCTACTTGGAAGGCTGAGGCGGAAGGATCGCCGGAGCCCAGCAGGCGAGGTTGTGGTGGCCGGGAGCGGCTACTGCACTCCAGTCTGGGCGACAGAGTGAGATTCCAACTCAAAAAAAAAAAAGCACAACTTATTCATTCATTGCCTATTTTCATGTCCAGTACTGGGCATGTATAATGTCAACAGGAATTAGGCACTGTATGGCTTCAAAAAGCTCATTCACTAATTAGGGACATAAAAATAAAAACACATAAAATTGTATACACAAAGGTATACACTATGTGTGCAGGTGATATTTAGGAAAGGGCTATATGACTGTGGAGTAAGGACAATAGGAAAAGCTTTAAGGAGGAAAGGCAACTTGAGTCCTGCATTTGAGCAGATTCTGGACAAGTCAAGAAGAAAGAGGAGGGCTTTTATTTTACAGAAAGGTGGAAGCATGTCTTGAAATGAAGATGGTGCAGGATATGGGTTGGTGGTATGGAATCACAGTCTTAGATTCCTTACACAGATTTCTAGAGCTCAGTGGAAGTTAAGATTCCATGCTCGGCCGGGCTGGGTGGCTCAGCCTGTAATCCCGCGCCTTTGGGAGGCTGAGGTGAGTGGACTGCCTGAGCCCACGGGTTCGAGACCCGCCTGGGCAGCGAGACCTCAGCTCTACAATAAATCAAAAAATCAGCCAGGCGTGGTAGCACATGCCTGTAATTGCGGCTACTCGGAAGGCTGAGGCGGAAGGATCGCTGGAGCCCGGCAGGTCGAGGCTGCGGTGGCCGGGAGCGGCCACTGCACTCCAGTCTGGGCGACAGAGTGAGACTCCAACTCAAAATAAATAGCATAACATAACATAACATAAAAATAAATAACTGTTTAGCCTGGCTCGGTGGCTCAGCCTGTAATCCCGCGCTTTGGGATGCCAAGGTGAGTGAATTGTCTGAGCCCACGGGTTCGAAATCTGCCTGGGCAACTTGGCGAGACCTCATCTCTACAATAAATAAAAAAATTAGCCGAGCATGGTAGCACGCGCCTCTAGTTCCAGCTACTTGGAAGACTGAGGCAGAAGGATCGCCGGAGCCCAGCGGGTCGAGGCTATGATGGCCGGGAGCGACCACTGAACTCCAGTCTGGGCAACTGAATGAGACTCCAACATACATACATACATACATACATACATGTTTAATGTTTATCCCAGATAGAGATACATACATACATACATACATACATACATAAATGTTTAATGTTTATCCCAGATAGAGGTAGAGGGACCACTGGTGACCTATGGAGCTGAAAATCTTCAAGATGGCACAATTAAGTTTATGCTTCTATAAAATTGTATCCTGCCCCCAGTGTCACTCTTTATATATCCCATCCTGCATTATTGTTTTCTTGCATTTATCACACCCTGACATAGAATGTGTGTCAATTATTCTATTATTATTTTATTCTTCTCTACTAGGATGTAAGGGATTTTGCCAAATTCTGTACTTTACCCTCCATGTTTAGAGTAATGACTGACACACAGTAGCTGCTCAATATTTACTGAGTGAATGAAAATCATAGCTATTAAGAGACTGTGTTTCTATGTAGTTACTGAAGTTTCTTTATGTTCTTCTATATGAAGAAATAATTTGCTCCAAGAATCTAAGAAATAATGCTGCAAAGAACAACAGATACTTCAGCAATGGATTCAGTTTACTAATAAATGGCAAATTTCACCTATGTATGGCTGGTCTTTCTACTTCTGTACACCAAAAAAATACCATAAAAGATGAAAGATAACTAAAAAACATGAAAATGGAGAGTAATCCTACCACTGTATTCAGTTCTAACCATGTTAAAATAAAATATATAAAATACTGGTCTTCACCATTAAAATATTTAGGATAAGAAACAGCAGGAAACAGCATAGATGACTAAGGTATCTGAAAATAAGACCTATACAGAAAGCTAAAGGAATTGGAAATGTTCGGCCAAGTGGCAAAGACAGAGAAGCAACTTTCATGATCTACATATGCATAAGAGGCTCTTTCAAGGAATATGATGATCACCTGTTTTCCAACCTCTATTAAGAGGAAACTAATATAAACAAGTTTTAAAAATTGATTAGGCTGGGCTCAGTGGCTCAGCCTGTAATCCCGCACCTTGGGAGGTCGAGGTGAGTGAATTGCCTGAGCCCGCGGGCTCAAGACCCGCTTGGGCAACCTGGCGATACCTCATCTCTACAACAAATCAAAAAAATTAGCTGGGCGTGGTAGCGCACGCCTGTAATTCCAGCTACTTAGAAGGCTGAGGCAGAAGGCTCGCCGGAGCCCAGCAGGTCGAGGCTACAGTGACTGCGAGCAGCCACTGCACTCCAGTCTGGGCGACAGAGTGAGACTCCAACTCAAAAAAAAAAAAAAAAAAAAAATTGATTAAAGCTATGGGAGCTTTTCTGTCCTCTCAATAAATCTTGCTTTCTCAAAAAAAAAAATTTTTTTTTTGATTTAACGTATGAAAAAATTCGTATAAAAATGGCATACTGAACTTTATGAGATATTATATATTAAGACCTGGGATATGGTAAGCACTAATAAAATCTTAGTTCTCGAAGAATCTGGTCTCTGCTGTAATCCTTGTAAAAACAAACCAGATTCTGCATGAACCTTTAATAGCTTAAATACAGCCTAACTCTTTTATTCATAAGAAATTAAGAAGATAATTATTAGAATAAAACAATAAAAAGAGAGTAATAACTATTCACAATTAAAAAGTCAAAGTAATAAAAGTTTCCCTGCTTCATATAAGGATGAAAGATGTTCCTTTCTATTTTTGTTCCTATAATGTTAGCGCATTAGGGTATGATCACTATCATTCTGGATTCTTAGCCCATGCAAATACTTAAAATACAGTATCTGGCCAAGAGTTATTTCAAAGTGTACTTTGCAAAATATTTATGTCCCTAGTTCAAATTTCTAAGTATATCTCTTCCCACGGAGAAGAGCCTTCTACTCCCTAAAATACAGGTTATTCCTAAAAAGGTCTATGCTCTAGTCAGTGTACCACATAATTAAATCTTAATTATCTGTGTTACTAAAGTAATTAATAAAAGAAAATGAAAATACACAATTTGCCTTGTGTTCCAGGCTAGTACAGCTGCCAAGTCGCCTAATTATCTAAATGTCAAAAAAAATTACTGTACAAAAAATTACTTCTCACTCATAAGTGGACCCTGAACATCTATCGTAATACTATAAGAAAAGAATCGACAGTGATGGGAATCTATTGGGGGGGGGACAGGGAGGGCAAGGGTGGTGGGTTAATGGTAGTCAAAATATCTGTCTGGGGACGGGGGGGACACCCCTTATCAACAAGGGTACCTGAACGATGCATATCTGTATACCTAACCCTTAACTGTACCCCACAATTTAAAAATAAAAAATATGTTTAATAAAAAAAAATTACTGTATTGTTAGTCCTCAATAAATAGAAAGCAATAATTCTTACGATAGAAAAGAGAATATAATTTAAAACTGTTGTACATTAATAATACCATATAATACTATACTTAATAAATTAGAAGATATAACCTATCCCCTAGTAACCTGTTGTTCCTTTTTTATGTCTCTATTCTATTATTTCATCGCTCATTAGTATTTCTATTACAGTGTGAAATGAAGTAAGAGGAGATAAACTGCACATTTTTAGAAAATTCAGGAAGAGGGCTGAGGAAACAAACGTTTGAAAAGTTTTGCGATTATTTGTGATCTTTCTTTTTTTTTCGAGTTAGAGTCTCTAACACCCAGGCTAGAGTGCAGTGGCACACTCATGACCACTGCAGCCTCGACCTGCTGGGTTCAGGCAATCCTTCCACCTCAGCCTTCCAAGTAGCTGGAAATATAGGTGTGCGCCACCAAGTCCAGCTAATTTTTTAATTTATTGTAGAAATGAGGTCTCGCCAAGTTGCCCAGGTTGGTCTCAAACTTGTGAGCTCAGGCAATACTTTCACCTCGGTCTCCAAAAGTGCTGGGATTATAGGCATGAGCCACTGCGCCTGGCCCTGCTCTCTCATTAAGAACTAAATTTAATGTTTATTTTCCACCACATCAAATTTCCAGCATCAAGGATCTGATAAGCTAAATGTAAAATGCAAACTTTTAGTACAAAACAAAAAATTTCAGATGAACTAATTCAAAGCACATCTATGAAAGGAGAAGAAATAAATGATCATTGATCAAATTTCTTCAGTGCTACAATTCTCTATAATCTCATTTGTCAGAACAGCCTTAATATTCAACTCTAAAAAGAACATAGGAAAATGATTAATAAAGTAGCTACAATAACTGACAAATCCTATAATTCTGTTCATTTAATATTTACCAGTTTCTGATGTCCTTAGACCATTAAATTGTCAAAATTTAAAACTGTATACCAAATTTTGGTTACTGTAAAGATTTTTTTTTTTAGTTGAAGTCTCACTCTGTGGCCCAGACCGGAGTGCAGTGGCACACTCCCGGCCATCACATATTCGACCTGCTAGGCTCCGGCGATCCTTCCACTCAGCCTTCCAAGTAGCTGCAACTACAGGCGCGTGCTATCACGCCTGGCTAATTTTTTTGATTTATTGTAGAGATGAGGTCTCACCAAGTTGCCCAGGCAGGTCTAGAACCCACGGGCTCAAGCAATCCACTCACCTCGGCCTCCCAAAACACAGGGGATTACAGGCTGAGCCACCGAGCCTGGCCTATTATAAAGATTTTTAAATTGAAAATATATATCGTAGAGCAGAGCCTTTTAATCAAGGGAATATGGATAAATTAAAATTTCTTATCTCTGTAACTCTGCCTTGGGGGAGAATAATTTTTTTTAAATCTTATTTTGAAAGCAACTTACCACCTCCTAAAATGTTAAGAACCACTAGTTTTGGGGAATTTAAATAAAAGTTAAAAATGGAAAGCATATTGTTTATCTGGCTGAATTTCTCCTGTTAATTTCCATAAGCATATAAAAATATTCTAATGGAAAAACAATCTTTATTTTTAAAAATTCAAAGTCCAAGGGTTCTTTTTTAGACTATTCGACTATATATGATTTTTTAAAATGTAACATCAGCTAATGAGAATTGCATGCTCTTAAATAATGTGCTCTTATATATCGTACATAACCTTTGTTTTTACAATGTAGTGTTTTATTTATTTATTTATTTATGAGTTGGAGTCTCACTCTGTCACCCAGACTGGAGTGCAGTGGCCACTCCCGGCCACCGCAGCCTCAACCTGCTGGGCTCCGGCAATCCATCTGCCTCAGCCTTCCAAGTAGCTGGAACTACAGGCGCGTGCTACCACACCTGGCTGACTTTTTATTTACTGTAGAGATGAGGTCTCGCCAAGTTGCCCAGGCAGATCTCGAACCCACAAGCTCAGGCAATCCACTCACCTCGGCCTCCCAAAGCACGGGATTACAGGCTGAGCCACTGAGCCCAGCTAGTGTAGTATTTTATAAATATAAACACTAACTTGACACTAATTATGGCACAAAATTTCAGATAAACGTGTGTACTCTTCTATTAAAAAGTAATTTACCACTTCAGATTTTCTAGTTCTATAAACTGTAACATGCTCATAGATCTTACAATTGTTATCAGTTTTCACTAATTCTAGGACCCTCTTCTATTTTATCTGGATATATAGGTGTTACACAGAATAAATAAACACATAAATAATGAGGCAGACTATTGCCTAAAGTATCCCAAATGCGATGGAATAAAATTTTCTTTCTCTTGTCTTTTATAACAAAAGAAAATATGCCAGGCATGGTGTTTCACACTTGTAATCCTAGCACTTTGGGAGGTTAAGGTAAGAGGATTTCTTGAGGTCAGGAGTTCAAGAGCAGCCTGGTCAACATAGTGAGACCCTATCTTTTTTATAAAAATAAAAGAAATAAAACAAAATAATTTATAATAAAAGATGATGTAATGGCCACTGAAAAATATAAATCCTTGCAAAATAAAAAGACAATGTAATTTGAAATAATACCTAGCACCCATACATAAAGCAAGGCTGCTCTCTATCTTACAAGAACTATGAAGAAAGTAGCTGATGTTGCTAATCATCCTGTTATTTGTCATTCAAAAACATCATTATGCATTTGACAATAGCCTCTCATTATCCATGGTTTCAGTTACCTTGGTCAACAAGAAAAAGGGTGAGTACAACATAGTTAAGATATTTTGAGAAAGAGAAACCCAAATTCACATAACTTTTACTACAGCATATTGTGATGATTATCTTATTATTAGTTATTGTTAATCTCTTACTGTGCCTAATTTATCAATTAAACTTTATCATAGGTATGTATGCATAGGAAAAAACAAAGTGCATATAAGATTCAGTACTCTAGGTGGTTTCAGGTATCCATTGAGGGTCTTGGAACAGATAAGAGGGGGAGTACTATATTCAAAATAGATTCTTCCTTCCAATGGTTCTAGTCTGTACAGGCATTGTTAGTTGGCTAACCTAACACCCATTTCCCTTCCCCTTGCCTGTCTTTATGAAATATTTACTCTGTCAGTCTGCCTTGCAGCTAGGGGAAAAGAAGATGAAAAGAAGAAAAAAATTAAAATAACCCAAAAGAATGAAAAAAGAGATATTTTTAAAAGAGAGTTCAAGAGAAAGAGTTATAAACAGAGGCAAAGAAGAGACAACATATGAATAACAGGTACCCCCCAAAGAAGAAAAGCAGTGAAATAAGAGAAATATTAAAAACTATGACTTGGACAACCCCTTGGGTCCCCTTCCACTGTGGGAGCTTTTCTTTCTGTCCTCTCAATAAATCTTGCTTTCTCAAAAAATAAATAACTATTACTGAAAAAAAAACTTTTCAGAAATAAAAACAGACTTTTACAGTGAAAGAGGATTAATCAACTGAGAAACTGACCCAGAAAAACCAATACTGATATACATTCCAGTAAAGCAACTGGTCATTAAAGGAAAAATAGCCTTTGGGCATCCAGGCAAAAAGACCAACAATGTTTCAAATAAGGAAAAGAAAATCATATTGAAATCAGAAGGCAATGGAATAACTTTTTTTTTTTTTTTGAGTTGGAGTCTCACTCTGTCGCTCAGACTGGAGTGCAGTGGCCACCGCTCCCGGCCACCGCAGCCTTGCCTGCTGGGCTCCGGTGATCCTTCCACCTCAGCCTTTAATTTTTTTTTCTGGAACTACAGGCGCGCGCTACCACGCCCGGCTAATTTTTTTTTTTATTTATTATTAAATTATTAAATTAAATTAAATACAATAAATTATTATTTATTGTAGAGATGAGGTCTCGCCAAGTTGCCCAGGTGGGTCTCGAACCCGCAGGCTCAGGCAATCCACTCACCTCAGCCTCCCAAAGGCGTGGGATTACAGGCTGAGCCACCGAGCCCGGCTGGAATAACATATTTAAGGTATTTCATAATAAAAAAAAAGATAAACCAAGGATTTTGTACCAAATCAAGCTGATCTTTAGAAATAAAGGATACGAACTGCTATTAAACAGGCAAAATTCAGGGGATTATGTTCTCATGAGCCCTTCTACTAAAGAATAAGCTCCAACTCCCAAGAAATTACTGAGAAACTTACAGAAGGACTGATGGTAAACATTAAATATATTACCTGTAAACTAATAACAAGTAATGGAAATGAAAATTATAGAATGGTATACAATTAGTCACACGTTGTGACCAGTTAGGTGTCACATAACTATAAAAAATATGGAGCTGGGAGAGGAAATGAAGAAGAGTGTACAGAAAGTACAGAAGCTTCAAATTGCCAAACAGATACTAACTGTTAGTAATAGGGTGTCATTTTATATTAGATGAGGAAGAAGAGGGAAGGAGAGGGAAAAGAGACTACTTTCTATTTCAGTATTGTTCATAGTAGAGAACCAAAAAACTAACTACAAAAGAAATAAGGGGATCATATAAAGGATCAACACAAAGATATAAGTACCTTAAGAGAGGAATAAAAAGTTATCAGCATAAAGATATGAGAATCATAAGAACAAAAATATACTTTGCCTCAAATATCAAGTGTAATATTTTCAAGAAAAGAAAGGGAAAGACAAAGAAAACAGTATAGTTTTAAAAAATGTACTAAGGGCTGGATGCAATGGCTCACGCTTGTAATCTTAGCACTTTGGGAGACTGAGGCAGAAGGATTGCTTGAGTCCAGGAGTTTGAGACCAGACTGGGTAACACAGTGAGACCTCATCTCTACAAAATAAAAAATTAAAAAATGGACAAGTGTGGTCTCAGCTACTCAGGAGACTGAGGTGGAAGGATCACCTGAGCTTAAAAGGTCAAGGCTGCAGTGAGCCATGATGGAGCCACTGCACTATAGCTTTGGCAATAGAGTAAGACCCCAACTCAAAAAAAAAAGTACTAGGTTTTCTGAATATATAATCCCTTTCAATCCTCACACAATCCTGTTTTATCCCAATTTTACAAAGGAGGATGTAGGCCCAGAGAAGTTAACCACATAGGAAAGTATGAAAACTGGGATTTGAACAGAGATCTGTCACCTGAATAATTTCTATTTCACCATGCTTTGTGATGATTTCCTTACTTGTTAGAATTTGTATATATATCAACTTTTGTTCCATTTAGCTACACATCTATACCTGTATAATTATACTTTTAAAACTCACTTATACAAGGATTAAAAATTAAAAGCAATGGCTAGTTGAATTATTTGGAAGATCTAATATACTGATGTTATAATGAAATTAAATCTCATTTCTATTTTAGGTTCATAGATATATTTAGGAGAGGAAGTAAAGGTTTTAATAATAAAAGTAAGAACTTTGGAGTAATATTTTAAGTTGTAAACCTGATTCTGCCAGTTACTATTTATATAATTTCAGGCAGGTTTCTTAATCTCTTTCATCTAAGCTTATCTATAAATGTAAATGATGCCTGCTACAGTGTTACTATAAGGATTAGATCAGATGATCTATATAAAGCAGTTATCACTATCTCTGTAACATAAGTGCTTGATAAACTGGCTATTGTTATTGCTATTATTATAATCAGCTAACCATGAACACCATTTGTCATGTGTAGGTAAATATATTACATTCTCTATAAAAACACTTCATTGTCTTGCCTGCAGATTTTGGGTCATTAATATTATCTTAAAAATATAACGGACATTATATTTGAAGCATTAGGCAAGAGTCCTTTGGACTTGGTAAATTTTACTTTCTCAAAGTCTTGCTTGTTTTAAAAATAGGAAAATATCTGCAAACTGAAATGCCATTTGAGTATTCTCAGAGTATTTTTTTTTTTTTAATTAGAGACAGGGCTTGCTCTGTTGCCCAAGCTGGAGTGTAGTGACATGATCATAGCTCACTATAACCTCAAACTTCTGGGCTCAAGTGATCCTGGGCCTCAGTCTCTCTTGAGCAGGTAGGAGTGCAGGTATGTACCACCATGTGAAGCTAATTTTAAAATTTTTGTGAAGATGAGGTGCTCTCACTATGTTGCCCAGACTGGTCTTAAACTCCTGGCCTCAAGCAATCCTCCTACCTTGGTCTCTCAAAGCACTGGGATTAAAAGGGATGAGCCACTGCATTCAGCCACTAAGAATATTTTAGCTAGACATTCTTGGGGAACAAAAATAAAACCCAACATATACTATCAAAAATTGAAGATCATGAAGACTAGACAAATAAGAATATATGCAAAAGAAATACTACATGTGGGTATATTTTATGACTATAATGGAATCTTTTTTTTTTTTTTTTTTTTTTTTGAGTTGGAGTCTCACTTTGTCACCCAGACTGGAGTGCAGTGGCTGCTCCCGGCCACTGCAGCCTCGACCTCCTGGGCTCCGGCGATCCTTCCACCTCAGCCTTCCGAGTAGCCGGAATTACAGGCATGCACTACCACGCCTGGCTGATTTTTTGATTTATTGTAGAGATGAGTCTCGCTGCCCAGGCGGGTCTCAAACCCGCGGGCTCAGGCAATCCACTCACCTCAGCCTCCCAAAGGTGGGATTACAGGCTGAGCCACCGAGACCAGCATATAATGGAATCTTTATAACAGTTTTCATAATATAGCAAAAGTTAGCATAAGATGATCTAGCATGAATCAAAGTTCTAGTTACTAAAATGTCAATGTTTTTCTACTGAGTGAACTCTGGATGATGTTATACTAAAGCCACATTTTTGAGGGGATGTGTGAATAAAGTAGTTAGAATTAGGAAAAGTTTAATGGAAGAATTGGTTCTACCTACATAGTAAGTTTGTATTACCAATTTTCCAATAATTGTAGGGGAGTGAGACAACACGCAATAGCATATAGAGCAGAAAGACTACTTGTACTATTAGAAAAGGAAAAAAGGCAGAAAGAATATTTGAATAATGGCCAAAAACAACTCAAAGATGATGAAAAATATTAATTTACACAATAAATTCTAATTGAGAATTCAATACACTTTAAATAGAATAAAGTCAAAGAGATCCATACCTAGATACATCATAGTCAAATTAACAAAAATCAAAGACCGAGATAAGCTGGGCTTGGTGGCTCAGCCTGTAATTCTGTGCTTTGGGAGGCTGAGGTGAGTGGATTGCGGGTTCGAGACGCGCCTGGGCAACTTGGTGAGACCTCATCTCTACAATAAATCAAAAAATTAGCCAGGCGTGGTAGCGCACGCCTGTAGTTCCAGCTACTTGGAAGGCTGAGGTGGAAGGATCGCCGGAGCCCAGCAGGTCGAGACTGCGGTGGCCGGAAGCAGTCACTGCACTCCAGTCTGGGTGACAGAGTGAGACTCCAACTCAAAAAAAAACAAAACAAAACCACTCTCCAGGATAAACAGTATACTAAGCCATAATATAGGTTTCAATAAAGTTAAAAGGAATTAAATTACATAAAGTATATTCTCTAAACACAATGGAATAAAATTAGAAATTAATGACACAAGGAAATTAGGAAAAGTCAGAAATAGGTAGAAATTAAACAACATATTCTTAAATAACTAGTGGATCAAAAAAGAAATCATACAGGATATTAGAAAATATTTTGAGAGGAATGAAAACAAAAACACAGCCTATCAAAACTTATAGAAACAAATGTTCAAACAAAAACATGTACATGAACATTTATAACAGCTCACTTAGTCATAATAGCCAAAAGGTAGAAACAACTTAAATATTCATCAACTGATTAAATGGATAAATGTGTGCTATATCCATACAACGGAATATTATTCATCCATAAAAAGAATGAAAGCCTGGTACATGCTACAATATTTATGAACCTTGAAATTATTATGTTAAATGAAAGAACCCAGACATAAAAGGCCACATATAATTCCATTTGTATGAAATATCCAGAATAGGCAAATGCAGAAACAGAATGCAGATTAGCAGTCGTCAGGGGCTATGATGACAGGGGGCTTCCGTTTGGAGTGATGAAAATGTTCTGGAACTACACAGTAGAGATAGTTGCACAGTATTGTGAATGTCCTTAATGCCACTGAATTATATACTTTAAAACAGTTTAAAATGTTAAGTTTATGTTAAATATGTTTTATCATAATGAAAAAGTGTTGAAAAACAATGTTTTGGGAAAAGAAAATAATGTTAAGAAAACATTAAAAGTCAAAGATTTTAAGTAGATGCTCAGAATCTAAAAGAGAGAACCATGGTTTCTACAGATTATAAATATAAAAATTATCAATACATAATTATGTTCCATACTTGTATGTGAGGCCAAGAGGCCTCAAGTGTGGGCTCATCCTCTTCTGGATCAAAATCTGGATTATCACTTGGAGGAAGAGTACGGAAAATGTTAGCACTGATCTGTAAAGAAAAATAAATGTAAATTTATGTTCTTCATTGTGTAACTGAATTCAACAATATAAAGTGAAATTTTTTTTGCGATTACTTAATATAAAAGTTATGGCAATAAGCTTAGTTCAAAACCTATAAACCTCTTCAAGATACAAAGAAGGCAGGTGTTTGTTTCTCTCTTTTTCCCATTCAATAACTGATTTCCTTAGATCCCAAGCTACTGAACATTACAGATTACCTTTGGATTCTCTTCCTCAAATTACAAGTTGTTCTTTCCAAGTTTTGCTTAAAAAGAAAGAGCGGGAGGGGAGCAGAGAAAATTTGGGGGAAAAAAGAGTAAGGTAATTAACTCTACCTATCTCTAACGTGATTCTTTTCATCTTTCCACAATCCTTCCCATATTCTAATCCAGCCATATTCTATATTTACCTTATAACTTGGCGTTTGGTAAAATATCTCCATTCTTATACATATATACCACAGTAAGGGAGTGGAGGGAGGAGGCAGAATACCTCATTAATATAAACATAATTTGCTGTAATCCACTCTGAAACTTTTTAAAAGATGTATTCATCACTCTGAAATTGGAATGTACTTTTGAGAATCTTTGTTTTATTTTATATATTTAAAAAATGTTTTGTAGCAATGAGGTCTTGCTGTGTTGCCCCAGCTGGTCTCAAACTCCTGGCTTTAAGCAATCATCCGAACTTGGAGCTTCCCAAAGTGCTGGAATTACAGGCATGAGCCATCTGGTGCTTGGCCAGATTCTTTATTTTTGATTTAATGAAATACGGTATTTATAATTCCATCCTTCATATTATCTTAGTACTAAGGTAAGAGATTGTGGTCCCAACCCACAGTTCTTTTAAGAATGACAGACTGGCTGGGCTTGGTGGTTCAACCTGTAATCCCAGCACTTTGCAAGGCCGAGGAAAGTAGATTGCCTGAGCCCATGGGTTCGAAACTGGGCAACTTGGGGAGATCTTGTCTCTACAGAAAAACAAAAATTAGCCGGGTGTGGTAATGTGCCTGTAGTTCTGGCTACTTGGAGGGCTGAGGCAGAAGGATTGCCACAGTCCAGCAGGTAGATGCTGGGGTGGCAGTGAGCGTCCTACCGCACTCTAACCTGGGTGACAGAGTGAGACTCCAACTCAAAAAAAAAAAAAGAATGACAGACTGACAGACCAAGTAGTTTAGTAAGCATTTAAGGCCAAACTAGTGGGATGGATCATTTGAGTTAAAAGTTTCTGAGGACAGAGGATGAGAGAAGGGATTTTTCGACGGTATAAGCAAATTTCCAACTATTCTTATGAAGTAGCATCTATGGTAGGCAAATAACTTTGAGTAGTCAACTAGTATAACCATAAGACTTAAAAAGTAATAACCTAGAAGTCAAAACAAGTACTTAAGGGCAAAGCCAATAAACCGCTTGATGGATATCAATTTCTTTTTTATTAGTCGGAGTTTCACTCTGTTGCCCAGGTTGGAGTGCAGTAGCACACTCAGCAGCCGCAGCTTCAACCTGCTGGGCTCAGGCAATCCTTCCACCTCAGCTTTCCAAGTAGCTGGAACCACAGGTGTGTGCCACTACACCTGGCTAATTTTTTGATCTGTTGTAGAGATTAAATCTTACCATGTTGCCCAGGCTGGTCTTGAACCCCTGGGCTCAGGCAATCCTCTCACCTCCACCTCCCAAAGTGCTGGGATTACAGGTGTGAGCCACCGCGCACGGCCGATGGATCTCAGTTTCACAAAGAGTAGCAGAAAGCCATAGATAGAATTTGAAAAAAGAAACATATCCCACAAGAACATAACTTGTCCTTGAGGTCACACTTATTATTGTCAATAGTAAAAGAAAAAGTTAACCTTATAGCCACCAATAAAATTAACTGTACATGACAAATATTCCAAAGAGCCTTAAAAAACTAAGTGAATGAGATGGCTCAAGTCTTACCTAGAAATTAAATTAAGTACTCATAATTTAAAAAACAACAACAACAAGCCAGGCTCGGTGGCTCAGTCTGTAATCCCGTGCTTGGGGAGGCTGAGGTGAGTGGATTGCCTGAGTCCGAGGGTTCGGGACCGGCCCGGGCAACTTGGCGAGACCTCATCTCTACAATAAATCAAAAAAATTAGCCGGGCATGGTAGCGCACGCTTGTAGTTCCAGCTACTTGGAAGGCTGAGGCGGAAGGATTGCCAGAGCCCAGCAGGTCGAGGCTGCGGTGGCCGGGAGCAGCCTCTGCACTCCAGTCTGGGCGACAGAGTGAGACTCCAACTCAAAAAAAAAACCAAAAAACAAGCCGGGCTCAGTGGCTCAGCCTGTAATCCCGCGCCTTTGGGAGGCTGAGGTGAGTGAATTGCCTGAGCCCGCGGGTTCGAGACCTGCCTGGGCAGCGAGACCTCATCTCTACAATAAATCAAAAAATCAGCTGGGCGTGGTAGCGCATGCCTGTAATTCCGGCTACTTGGAAGGCTGAGGTGGAAGGATCACCAGAGCCCAGCAGGTCAAGGCTGCGGTGGCTGAGAGCAGCCACTGCACTCCAGTCTGGGTGACCGAGTGAGACTCCAACTCAAAAACAACAGCAACAACAAAACCCCAAAAAACAACTAAACATGCACCTTTTTACTTGGGAAAAGAAATTAAATCTCAGAATTTATTAAGATAGGGACTAATTTGACTCAAATATTTGAGTACTTTTGATATTGTCAACAACTTTATAGAGATTAAAAATATGCTCTCTTCCCCCAGGATTTTCAAAATTCCTGAATACAAACCATCTAAAATCAGGAACAGTGGGTAATACTGCTTCCCCACCCCGAACTTTTTTTTAAATGATAAAACAAAAGAAAAAACAAAGAAGTCTATCAATATTTAATATTTATATTCTCAAATTATCACGTCCTTTTAATTGTGAGAATTTAGGAAACCAGTTTCATTTTGATTAATGTTCTCTCTATAACTAATCTTCAAGATTGTTTAAGGTTTTTAAAAAATAATGTCCTAAGTCCTTTTGACAGGTCTTCTACAACAGTGTGATTAAAAAGAACTCAACTAGTAGTGCATTAGGGCCAAACTTACCTTTCTTGTACCTATTTGTCCCCCCAGAACATATATTAGGTAAGAGGAAGGAAAGGAAGGCAACTGTAAGTTATATTTTCTGCTAGCTTCTAAACTCTGGTTTAAGTTTAAATCATGTACTCAGTGACTCTCTAATTATTCCAACTGAATTTTTATATTTTGTAAGTATGCAATGAAATACAGAAATCACAAATACTAAACAAATTTATACTATTTGATGGAAAACAAGGTTGAATT
This sequence comes from Carlito syrichta, assembly GCF_000164805.1. Lineage (NCBI taxonomy): Eukaryota > Metazoa > Chordata > Mammalia > Primates > Tarsiidae > Carlito > Carlito syrichta. The sequence goes on along the minus strand of NW_007260042.1, from coordinate 144,561 downwards.
ACTAATAAACAGCAAATATCTTAAATAACCTTACTTCAATAAAGCTGGCAGTAATTTTTCACATCAGATATTATAATTGTTTATTTATATTCTTTAACTTTTTAAAGATCCTGAGTTTCAATTAAAGTGCTATACCTGACTCCCTTATCCACTGCTTAAATGTAGAGATCCTAGTTTTTCACTGGACTTCTCTTCCCTCAGTGACAATTCACCTCCATGACATTAACTATTTGTCAACCTGTATTATCTTGGGTGTGAATCTTTCTCTTAAGCTCTAGATCTGCACTATCCAATATGGTAATTCCCAGACTTATAAGCAATGACAGCATCAGTGAGTGGCTAGATAATCTTACAAATGAAGTATTTTTAAAACATTATTTTGGGTGTATTAATTATTGTACATTTATTTAAATTCAGTCTCATTAATTCACAATTATACCTCAGATCTTAAACTTATCTAAGTCTGAGGAACATAAATCTAGAGGCTTACCATTTTTACTATATCAGAATATGCTGATTCAACAATTACACCACGATTAGTTGAAACATACTCAACCAGTTCATTCAGTGTTGCTCTTTTAATTTCTTTGCTCTTCAAGTCTGAAACAGAGTCCATGAAATCAAACAGTATACAACACTGCTGCAACTTCTGACAGAAAAGCTCTTGTTGTTCATTTGAAGTAGCATCTATAAATAAAAATAAAGAAAAACTTAGAAATAACCTACTCAGAAGTTACCTTTATATATTTATCAATTTTGTAGAAGCTATTCACATACATAAAATAAAAAACTTCTTTCAGAAATTAAGTGAGAAATTTGCCCCATCACTCAGGGATTTACACTGAACTCCTCTCTAAGTACCCACAATCGATCGCTAATTTTTTTCTAAGAGATGGGGTCTTGCTACATTGCCCAGGCTGCACTTTAATTCCTGGGCTCAAACAATCCTCCCATTTCAGCCTCCTACATAGCTCAGACTATAGCAAAATGCTACCACGCCACCCAGATAACCATTAAATGTTATTGATTCTGTTTCCTTAACATATCTGAAACCTGTCCTTTTTTTGTCATTCCCATTGCCATTTAGACACTCACCATCCCTCGTAAAGACTACAACAATGACATACTATTGTTCCTTTTGTCTGGTCCCATAATTACTACTACTCTTGACTTATCTTCCAAATTAATTCAAAAGCTAAAATCTTGCTAACATTGGAACAGTAACTTGCTAACAGTATGTTCACACTCCACACTTTTCAATGACCCTCCAATAATTAAAGAATAAAGTTCAAATTCCTCTGGATTGTATAAAAAGTACAGCTGCCTATTGTCAAGAGTCATCCCACAACATGTTCCAGCATGCCTTCTCACTTTAGTTAAACTATACTCCTTGTGGCTCCCTGAAGATTATACACCATCTTCCCTGTCTGGAATGCCCTTCTTCCCACATTCCCACCTTGGAAACTCTACCTATTTACAAAGTTTCGGCGTAAGTCCCTTCTCAAAGGCTTTCCTTATGGCACTGAAGCTTACTTGGTTGGTTGATCTACTTTTATCTAAATATATTTCAAGAGCTATATGGCAGTATATACTGTGCTATATGGCAGTTACATTTTGCATATCTAACCCCTAGACTATGAGGTCCCTAAAAGCAGGCACCAAGTGTTTTTTTATCTAGTTGTCTCTATCTTTCTCTTTCTCCTTCTCTGTTTCTATATCTAGTACAATTCCTGTCACATAATAGGTACTTTTAAAAAGTTTATTGTTTTACATTCTACTTGTTACCAAAATATGGACAAACTATATTTATTTGATTGTAACAAATATATTAAATCCTTTTGTTTCCAACATTCAAAAAAATAACAAAACTTCAATTCTGAACTTTCAAATCTATAAACAAGGACCTTCACCTAGCTCAATTACTTAAGTTTACTGAATTTCTGAGATTAAAATTTTTTAAATCACATTCAACACTAATGTTTAACACATTAATATACAAAACTATTTCTCCATTCAAAACCAGTAACTACTTTATATAAAGACACAGGTAGCAATCTTCATAAAGATGATAACCTAATCAGGAATGCCCATGCTTTTCCATTTATCTTGGGCAGGAAGCTATTATAATAAAATTATTTCACAATTATATTCAGGCTGCTATCCTTAGAAAGTTGAATTAGGAAAGGTACTGCTAAAATGTAGCAGGTCAGATATTCTAAGCCTGCTCACACAAAGTCAGAAGACAAATACAACACATTTTCTTTTGTTCATTCGTTCATTTTGATTTGGAATCTCACTCTGTTGTCCAGGCTGGAGTGCAATGGCACAATCACAGCTCAACACAGCCTCAACCTCCTGGGCTCAAGTGATTCTTCCGCCTCAGCCTCTAGAGTAGCTGGAACTACAGGGGTATGCCACTACACCCGGTTAATTTTTTTTTTTTTTTTGTAGAGACGAGGCCTTGCTATGTTGCCTAGGCTGATCTCAAACTCCTGGACTCAAGCAATCCTCCCATCTTGGCATTCTGAAGTACTAGGATTACTGGCATGGGGCACCACGCCTAGCTAGCTAGCACGTTCTTTTCATTAGTCTGTTTTACTTAGTGATAATTCAAGTCATACTTTTTACAAATGTGCTACGTTATAAAGAATGGCAAAATTCACATGACTTTTGAAGTAAAAATATGAAGACTGAAATTGCTAGCAGCTCATTTTGTAGCTATGCTAGTAAAAACTTAAAGACAGCTCCACACTTACAAAGAACTTGTACAACACTCTCTATTCCAGAATCAATTAATGACTTTCTGCTATGAAGTCTAAAGTCTATAATCCTAAAATTGGCATTCAGAATCCACATAATATTGACACAGAGTATATGACATTCTCGACTACCATTTTGGTAAACTTTTTGATTCAGGGTCACCTTTTATATAACTGTTCTGAAGTGGAAACATTTTGATGTATACTTTGCAAAAGGATCATTAGCCAGGCACAGAGGCTCACACCTGTAATCCCAGCACTTTGAGAGGCAGAGGAGAGAAGATTGCCTGAGCCTAAGGGTTCAAGATCAGCCAGGGCAACTTGGCAAGACCTTGTCTCTACAATAAATCGAAAAACTAGCCCATGGTGGCATGTGCCTATAGTTCCAGCTACTTGGAAGGCTGAGGCAGAAGGATCACCTGAGACCAGCAGGTGGAGGCTATGGTAGCTGTGAGTATGCCACTGTACTCCAGCCTGGGTGACAGAGTGAGACTCTGAGTCAAAACAAAAAAAAAGACCATTAAGTTTGTGGCTATTTTTAATACCAAGTAATATGTTAAACAGTTATTTTTACCTCAGAATTACATTTCATTCTATTGGGGATAAAAATGACTTACTACATGTAACCAGCAGTCATATGTTCACTACCTTTTTTCATCCCACAGTGACCATTAGTCATTATAAGCAGAGCCTGCTCACTCTCTACAAAGTCAGCTGTATCTTTTTTTTTTTTTTTTTTTTTAGTCAGGGTCTCACTCTGTCACCCAGGCTAGACTGTGGTGGCGAGACTACAGCTCACTGCAGCCTCAACTTCCTGGGCTCAGGCGATCCTTCCACTTTAGCCTCCCAAGTAGCTGGGACTATAGGCATGTGCCACCATACCTCATTAATTTTTTTAAAAAAATGTTTGTAGAGATGAGATCTCACTATGTTGCCCAGGCTGGTCTCAGAACTCCTGGACTTAAGCAATCCTTCTGCCTCAGCCTCCAAAATGCTGGGATTACAGGTGTGAGCCACTATGCCTGGTCCTCAGTTGTATCTTGAATGGCCCTTTCCATAAATTTTCTGGTGCTATTTCCCCTTAAAGTTAAAATGGTTAGATGCATTTGATTTCTTTTTTTTTTTTTTTTTTTTTTTTTTCAGTTGGAGTCTCACTCTGTCGCCCAGACTGGAGTGCAGTGGCCGCTCCCGGCCACCGCAGCCTCGACCTGCTGGGCTCCGGTGATCCTTCCGCCTCAGCCTTCCAAGTAGCCGCAATTACAGGCATACGCTACCACGCCCAGCTGATTTGTTGATTTATTGTAGAGATGAGGTCTCGCTGCCCAGGTGGGTCTCGAACCCGCAGGCCCAGGCAATCCACTCACCTCAGCCTCCCAAAGCGCGGGATTACAGGCTGAGCCACCGAGCTCAGCTTAAGTTTGTTCTTAAAGGGTGATTATGGTTTCCAAAGATGTTGAGGAAATCTAGTAAAGTATTTCAGGTGGGGAAAATATTTTGAACCAAGACATGGCTTTTAGAGAATAGTAGGAGGATTGGATTCACATTGAGGATGTAGAAGTGGGAGGAAGGAAAGAATAGGACTGACTGTATAAGGTGAGCACATATTGAAGTGGGATCTTATATGTGCTTTGTATTACTTTTAGCATTAGGGAGAAAAAACTAAAATATTTTAAAACTGTTAGAACTGAGTTAGCCTCTGAAGGTATGGCAACTATTTCCCCAAATCATCATTATAATGGAATTTAATTATATTAATTATAAAGTATATATCATAATAAAGATAGAATAAAACTATATAATAAGGATTTAGAATTCCAGGCTGGGCAACTTGGCAAGACCTCATCTCTACACTAAAATCAAAAAATTAGCCGGGCGTGGTAGCGCACAACTGTAATTCTGGCTACTCGGAAGGCTGAGGCCGAAGGATCACCGGAGCCCAGCAGGTCGAGGTTGTGGTGGCCGGGAGCAGCCACTGCACTCCAATCTGGGTGACAGAGTGAGACTCCAACTCAAAAAAAAAAAAAAGAACAAACTTAAATCCCACATTCTCTACAAAATATCCCTTCTCTGAACATCTACAGTACTCACAGCCTCAATTATGCTGTTGAGTACCCATTATCTATAGGCCTTTATTCAACAAATGTTTCTTTTATCCATTACCAAAAGATTTCAGGTTCCTCAAAGGCAAGGAACTGTCACTGAGCAGGATTCCCTTTTATTTCTTTTATATCTGGTAGGGTGTATAAAAAGTTGACAAATACTCATTAGATGCTTTTAAAAACTCTAAATTTGAAGAATAAAGATTATGCCCTGAAAAACAGGTTACTGAACAAGGAGAAGTTCAAAATAAGTGCCACACATCAAAGGTGGCATAAATAATGAATTGTTACATCATGGAAATGTTTAAGAATTGATAACAATGACCATTTACATTAATATCTTCCTTGAAGACAGAATTAAATGGATGAAGTGAAATAACAATCATGAAGATGAGTGCATATATTTCAAAGTGAAATACAAATGAAAAGCACTTTTTCTTATACCACAGGCTAAGCAGCAGGTAGCTAACATGACAGAAGACACAAAATGATTTTCAGGATTGGTAAATACAGTCATGTGTCACATAACAAAATATGGATCAACAACAGATTGTGTATGAGAGGGGAACCCAAAAAAACCCTGGAATTTATTTATTTAAAAATGTGTATTTATTCTTACATGTTTAAACTTTAGTCACCTTACAGTAGTCTCTGTGATGCAATACACCCATTAAAACACTTCTTCCACTGCTCAAAACACTTTTCGAACTTGTCCATTTTGATGCCTTTTTTTCCACTGTTTTTGTTTCACCTCTTCCACATCGGCAAAACATTTCCCTTTGAGGATTTTTTTCATCCCGGGAAACCAAAAAAAGCAGCTCAGGGTGAGATCAGGTGAATAAGCACGGTAGAGCATAGGGGTCATGCCACTTTTAGTCAAAAACTGCTGAACACTCAGCATGGTGTGAGCAGGTGTGTTCATAAATCACCCATCATGAAACAGGTAAACGTGTTGAAAGATCTCCAAAAAAAATTCACGGACAGCAAACTCACAGCAAAGCCTCTCACAGCAAAGCTAGCTGGTACACCAATGGCAATGGTTTTCTACAACACTTACCTAGAGGGGCAAGCCTGTACTACAAAGGGGCCTTCCCTCCAAAAGTTAATTCCAGATTTTTGGAGTCCCTCCTCATATATGAAAGTGATCACATAAGAGTATAATACTGTATTTCTACTATACCTTTTTTCTATGTCTTGATACACACGTATTTACTATTCCAAACTGCCTGCAGTATTCAGCACAGTAACAATCCAGTAACAATGCTGTACAGGTTTATATACTAGAAGAAACAGGCTATGCCATACAGTCTAGGTGTGTAGTAGGCTATACCATCTAGGTTTGTGGAAATACACTCTATGATGTTTGTGTAATGACAAAATTGTCTAATGACACATTTATCAGAATGTATCTCCACTGTTAAGCAATGCATGACTGTAGTAGTTTTAAGAACATGTTACACAATAAAAAGAGAAGTTTCTTTTTCCAGGCACCTAACTCTTGGGTCTTCGCCACAAAGAAATTAATGTTTTTCATGGTTTATTGATTCAGTAATCCATTTCTTCGCCTAAAGATTTTAAATTGTTTTTATTTTTTCTTCCAGCATTATCTAATTCTTGAGTGAGATAAGTCACATATGAATTTTCTCAAACATTAGAAATATTTGCAAAGCAGTTAATATTACAACTCCTCTGGTTATGTGTTAAAATAGAAGTCTCCATTTCTCAATTATTTGGGGGTATTGTGGAATAGAAATATCTTTTCCTATTTAACCCTTCTTGTAAGTACATAACCTCTATTGCGCAGTCTGCTGTGCTACAGAGTAAAATACAGTAGTATGATGCTAACATTAGTACTTCCTTCATGCCAAGGACAATTCTAAGTGTTTCATATATACTAATTTATTTAACTCTCACAGCAATCTTTTGAAGCAAGTTCTGAAAGTTAGAGATGATTTTCTGCCTTCAGGAGATTAGAAGCAGGATGGGAAGGCGAAATACAAAACCTGAAAAAAGACAATGCTATCAAGCAAAATGCAAAAGGTATTGCCTATATATAGTCTATTCGCCACACAATCTGGAATCAAAAATAATTCAAGAGTGCTTGCTTACAACACACAAGACCACTGCGGGGAGATGGGGGGAGTGAATGTTCTTATGTTAAAATTCAGCAAGATTAGGGCCATGTAGTGTACTGATAGAGCCTGGAGGTTAGAAGCAAAGAAGGACCACTTTAAAGGGTTCACAGAGTAGGGACTTTATGGAAAAAGGATCTGCAACACTTTGTTTCTGTTAATTCCCACTTGGCGGGTAGAAATTAATTTGCCTCTTCCTCTTGCTTTCCCCTGCCTCACTTGGCTTATCCTCATCTCGGCAGCTACTACTTGCCAATCCATTTCAATCTTTCCAAGTTGTAACATTTTTGTATAAGAGACTTGAGCATCCTCAGATTCATTATTGTCTCTTTTTTCCATTTATTCATGTTTGTGAGTTTAAGCTTGAAAAAATTCCTTTACTACCATTTTACTGGGATTTCAGGAGCATAGATCAAAACGGGAAAATTTTGATAACCAGATATGTTAGTTCCTAAAAGTGTAAAGCTGACCATATCATGTCTTACTAATAAAACTCTGATTTGAAGGGGAAAAAAAGAGTGCTTACAAGATTAAATGTAAACAGAAAAATTAAATGAAACCAGAATTAAATGCAGGAAAGTTACAGATATTATAAGGTATTTTCACTGCTGTATTTAAGGACGGTCTTTGTACTGAGTTTCTTAGCAGCTAAGGTAAACAGCTGTGGAAGAGGAGGCCAGATTGTAAAAGGTTAAATGAGAGAAGCTACTGTCATCTATTGGTTGGCCTACTTGTAGGTTTCAAGACATGTAACATTTTTATATAGGTCAAAACATTTTTATAGTAGTTATCCTAGTAAGAAAAGATAGTAAGCCGGGCTCGGTGGCTCAGCCTGTAATCCCGTGCCTTTGGGAGGCTGAGGTGAGTGGATTGCCTGAGCCCGCGCGTTCGAGACCCGCCTGGGCAGCGAGACCTCATCTCTACAATAAATCAAAAATTCAGCAGGGCGTGGTAGCGCATGCCTGTAATTCCGGCTACTCGGAAGGCTGAGGCGGAAGGATCGCTGGAGCCCAGAGGGTCGAGGCTGCGGTGACCGGAAGCGGCCACTGCACTCCAGTCTGGGCGACAGAGTGAGACTCCAACTCAAAAAAAAAAAAGAAAAGATAGTGATCATGCTTTTCATCATTAAAAAAATTATAAAATATTCTGCCCTTGTTGATATTTTATATGTCTCAACTCTCAGGTACCTCTCTGATACAGTACCACTGAATTTTCTCATAAGAAAAAAAAGTTATAGAAGATATAAATAGGTTGAGAATTACCAGACTATATTTCATAAACATGAATAACAGTCTGACAAAAAGAATGCATAATAAATTTGTTAAATGTAAAAAGTACTGACAATATCTACACTGGTCACTTTATACTTCAGCTTCTCCATTATAACACTTCTTGCAAATAAAGCGTGTCGTCCTCAATGATGTTTCAGTCTGGCAATGTCTTTATTAAGACATATTTTTACTTGGCTATTTCTACTGAGCTGATGTCAACTATCCATTCGCCATTCTCATTTTGAATAATAACATCCATTCTGATTCCTAGGATGCTAGCTTTCTCACCTGGGATTCTCTCTACAATATTACTACAATATTACTAATGTTTTCTGTCAGAATTTCACTTAAAGGCTTAAAAATAAAAACATCTCTGGAAACATACAAGTTCACAGGAAAAATTCAGAACACCATTTAGTACTACACCGTACAGCAGCTGGAACGGCAGATGCTGACAAGGTAATTGCTTTGCAACCATGCCCTGAGTAATACAACATAGTATTTTGATCATTCTAAATTTAATAATTACAAGAGATCCAAATCTTTACTAAAGCATTTTTAACCAGGTTTTCTTATACGATGAACTGATGACATGTATCTATTTCAAACGAAGATTGGTTTCTTCCAAAACGTTAAATGAGTAAATAATGGGTATTTAAGATCCTAGTGGCCTTCATTTAAATGAAGAGAAAGTCCTACACATGCATCTATATGTATACAGTTGTTCCTCAGTATCTGTTGGGGGTAGGTTCCAAGACTCCCCTCCATCCCAAAATCTGAGGATGCTCAAGTCTCTTATATAAAATGGCATAGTATCTGCATTAATCTATGCACATCCTAGTATTCAACCCCATATACTTTAAATCAACGTTAGATTATTTATAACTAATACAATGTAAATGCTATGTAGATGGTTGTTATACTACATTGTTTAGGGAATAATAACAAGAAAAAAAAGTCTGTACATATTTCAGTTCAGGCTTTTCCCGCTTCCCCCAGAATATTCTTGATCTAGGGTTGTTTGAATCCATGAATAGGGATCCATGAATATAGAGGGTTAACTGTATTTTTATGTCCCTAAGTATTTACAAAAGGGCAATTTAAACCATTAACTACTATCATAGTATATCATATTTAACAATTTCAAATGCCTTATGTCTTTTATGTTGCCTCAAGGAAACTTGACACAAACTTAAGAATATATGTAGTGACATGCAATGTCAATCTGTATTCATTGCTTCAACATCAGAGCTAAGGATATATTAAAAGCACTCTGCTAGAAAATATCAATAAATCCTCAAAATAAAAAATTTTCATGAATATTAACAAAGGTATAAGAGAAAGTGCACAATCTAGAAGTTATCTTTAAAAAACAAATGTCCCTTGCTTTGCTAAATATATAATTAACTTAAATTTGACTGGAAGATAAGTTTTTAAAAATGCATTTTTAACCATATTCCAATTTATTATGACAGCAATTTGATATCAAAGAATTCTCACCACTGTAAAAATCCCTGCATGGGCTCAAGCAAAGGGAGAATAAAGATAACTAGGGAAAGGAGGTATTTCATCTTTGGAGAATTATTACCATACCTTTTAAAACTCACAAACGCCCTGCTAGGTTTTCCCAAAATTCTTAAGCTTTTTTTTCAATACCCAAGATGTATCTGGTTCACGCTCTAAGAAATACTGCTCTAGAGTACTGTTTTTTAAAGTGTGGGTTGTAACCTATTGGTGAGTAGTAAGATAATTTCAATGAGTCATCAGCAGAGTTAAAAAGAATCAGAATATATTGCATGTAAGGGTATTATTTCATGAAACTGCATATGGGTACTGAATTGTGAAGAAAAACGTGATTCTTACTTACTTACTATATACAAAAAAAAAATGTGCAGGTCACTGCTTTACAATATGTAAGGTACTACAAGATCCCACACTACTTAGTGCGTGGGATGCCCAATATCATAATGCAAATCTGTAATGAAGTTGGTATTCAAACCACTTAGAATGCAAATGTATGAGAATGCGATCTTTAAATATCAAATGTTCCTTTAAAAACTGTATTTTAAATCCTAAACCACTTAAAGATTCACAATACAAATGGCAATTCTGTTTACTCTCCCTTTCCCTCTAAAATAAGAGTAGAACAAAAAAAAAGGAGGAGGAGGGGAAAGAGGAGGAAGGAGGATGCAGACAGGGAAAGAGGAGAAGGGGGGAGGAAGAGGAAGAGAGAGAGATTAAAAACCCACAATAACAGAAGAATAGGCCCTTAGGCAAGACACTTCAACAAACTTTTTTGGGCAAATGCAAAGGAGGAGTGGTAACTAAAAAAAAAACAAATAAGACAGAGGAAGTCACATCCTAGAATAAACAGAAAGAAGGTTACAGACAAGGGTCCTACAGAACTCCAGATTAGTTCAAGATTAAGGAATGTCTAGTGAATAAAGGAAAAGGTTAAAATATGGCTGAAACAGGGGGATTAAATAAAAGTATGAATGTCAGTCTACTATCCCACTTCAAAAGGCAGTCAAGCATTCAAACTCCAGGCAAAGTTAATTTGGAAAGGGTCTTCTCTAAAAAAAACTGAAGAAAGAGAAAGATTCAGACATTCTAGCATTCAACTAGTTCCCTGCCCAATTACTTTACGCAAACAAGACTCCATCCAACTCTTAATTTGTTGTTCATTCAAACATATTACTAGAAAATAAAGGATCACCAGTCATTTAAGGAAAGCCCACAGCATGAAAGAAGATCAAACAATCAGAAAAAGTAACTCCTCAAAAGGAATAATTTAGCATATGACTGTAAAAATTCAGATGCCCAGGAGAAAAAGACTAAAAGCTTTCAGATTAAAAAAAAAAAAAAAGTTACAGCAAGAGTCATGCCAGAAGATAATAAGGCTACACTATTAGAATTCTAATGTTAATCTAGAACTCGTATCACATGTTCTCACTCATAAGCGGACCCTGAACAATTATCGTCATACTAAAAGAAAAGGATTGGCAGTAGAAGGAAACTGCCAGAACTGGAAGCAGGATTGGCAGTAGTGGAAGTCTGCCTGGGGAAGTTGGGCACATTTCATCAACAAGGGTACCTGCATAATGAACATTTGTATACCTAACCCTGAATTGTACCGCACATCTTTAAAATAAAAAAATTAAGTTAAAATAAATACACACATACGTACTTTTTTAAAAATTTTAAAAAATAGAACTCTATAACTAGCAAACTATCAGTTAAGTATAAGGGTTCAGTAAGGGCATCTTCAAACATGCTAATACTTGAAAAACTTACCACTCTCACTACCTTTTTAAGGAAATTATCTGAGGATGTGATTCCAGGAATAGGGAAATTTATATGGAGATTTGGTGGGGAAATAGTATGTTAAGGTACAAGAACAAAAAAAAGAGAGAGAAACAACTACAAACTCCAGGAAATTAAAAAAAAAGACTGTAAGAAAGGAAATAAGTTACATTATGTGGCTCTGGAGTCTATATGTCAGTCACACAATATAAACTTTGTTCACTGACCTACGTTTAGAATCAATTTACAAATTAAAGAAAATGTAATTATGATTATAGAACATGCTATCAACCTTGAAAATGTAAAATGTCATCTTTGATGACAAAAGTCAAAGGTGAAAGGAGAGGAAGAGAAATTGTGGGGCACCATCTTTCCAACTTCATTTTTCCACTACTTCCCTCATTTATATCCCATGTTCCATTCATACTGATACTTAAAGTTCTCTGTGAATGGCCTGTTTGCACATGCACTAACTGGAATGCACTCTCTCATCATTATTCTTGACTCTCTTCAAAAGCAAATAAACACAGTGCCCATCTAAACACTAACCAATGAAAAATCTTCAAAGGATTTTAAATATACCAGGACCATTAAGCATGATTATATTCCCTTCCGTAAGATACAGAATCAGGGTATGTTGAACTAATAACATTAAATAATTACAAAAATTCCTCTGTTCAAATTCCATTCTTATCAAGTACAGTAGCTTTAAAATCTGTCTCCACATTATTTGACACTTCTCTCCACGGTTGGGTCTAATTCTCCTGTGGATGTAGGCTGGACTCAGTGGCTTGCTTCTAGGGAACAATATTGCAGAAGTGACATTATGTGACACCCAAGGCTAGGTCATGAAAGGATGTGACTTCCAAAGTTACTTCTTCATAGAAAGATCTAGAGTCACAAAAGTCCTCAAAATATATATAGTTAGGCATACCTCAAAGATATTGCAGGTACAGTTCCAGACCACTGCAATAAAGCAATTATCACAACACAGTGAGTCACACAAATTTTTGTGTTTCCCAGTGCATATAAAAGTTATGTTTATACTATACTATAGCCTATTAAGCGTACAATAGTATTATGTATAAAACTAATGTATATACCTTAACTGAAAATACTTCATTGCTAAAAAAAAAAATGCTAACAATCATCTAGGCCTTCAGTGAGTCATAATGTTTTTGCTGGCAGAGGGTCTTGCCTTGACATTGATGACTGCTGACTGATCTGAGTGGTGGCTGCTAAAGGGTGGGGCGATTTCTTAAAACAGGAGAGTAATAAAGTTTGCTGCACTGATTGACTCTACCGTTCACAAAAACTTCTCTGTAGCATGTGATGCTGTTTTATAGCATTTTACCCACAGCAGAACTTTCAAACAAGGAGTCAATTCTCTCAAATTCTGCTACTGCTTTATCAACTACGTTTATGTAATAGTCTAAACCCTTTGCTATCATTTCAATAAAGCTTACAGCACTTTTACCAGAAGTAGATTCTATCTCAAGAAACCACTTTCTCTGCTCATCCATAAGAAGTAGCTCCTCATCCATTCAAGCATTATCATGAGATTGCAGCTAATTCAATCACATTTTCAGGCTCCACTTCTATTTTGAGTTTTCTTGCTATTTCTACCACATCTGTAGCTGCTTACTTCACTTAAGTCTTGAAGTCTTTGAAGTCATCCATAAGTGTTGGAATCAACATCTTCCAAACTCCTGCTACTGTTGATATTTTGATCTCTTCTCACGAATCATGAACTTCTTTTTTTTTTGAGTTGGAGTCTCACTCTGTCGTCCAGACTGGAGTGCAGAGGCCGCTCCTGGCCACCGCAGCCTCAACCTGCTGGGCTCCGGCAATCCTTCGGCCTCAGCCTTCCAAGTAGCTGGAACTACAGGTGCGTGCTACCACGCCCGGCTCATTTTGATTTATTGTAGAGATGAGGTCTCGCCAAGTTGCCCAGGCGGGTCTCGAACCCATGGGCTCAGGCAATCCACTCACCTCAGCCTCCCAAAGCGCGGGATTACAGGCTGAGCCACTGAGCCCGGCTGAATCATGAATATTTTAATGACATCTAGAATGGTTAATCTTTTTCAGAAGGTTTTCAATTTACCTCACCCAGATCCATCAGATGAGTCGCTATCTACGATAGCTACAGCTTTACAAAGTGTATTTCTTAAATAAGACGTATAAGTCAAAATTACTCCTTGATCCATGGGATGCAGAATAAATGAATAAAAACAACATCCATCTTCTTATCCGTCTACATCAGAGCTCGAGTGACCAAATGCATTATCAATGAGCAGAAATCTTTTTTCTGAGCAGTAGATCTAAACAATGGGCATAAAATATTCAGTAAATCATGCTATAAATAGATATGCTGTCATTCAGGCTGTGTTATTCCATTTACAGAGCATAGGTAGTATAAATTTACATAATTTGTAATGTCTTAGAATTTTCAAAATGGTCAATGAGCATTGGTTTCCATATAAAATCATCAGCTGCATTAGCCCCTAATAAGAAAGTTTTGAAGCTAGGCACAGACTTCTCCCGTCTAGCTATGAAAGTCCTAGATGGAAGCCAGGCTCGGTGGCTCAGCCTGTAATCCCATGCTTTGAGAGGCTGAGGTGAGTGGACTGTCTGAGCCCGTGGGTTTGAGACCAGCCTGGGCAACTTGGCCAGACCTCATCTCTACAATAAATAAAAAAATTAGCCAGGCATGGTAGTGTGCACCTGTAGTTCCAGCTACTTGGAAGGCTGAAGCAGAAGGATTGCCAGAGCTCAGCAGGTCGACACTGTGGTGGCCGGGAGCGTGCCACTGCACTCCAGTCTAGGTGACAGAGTGAGACTCCAACTCAAAACAAAAAAAAAAAGGAAAAGTCCTAGATAGCATCTTCTTCCAATAGAAGGCTGTTTCATCTACATTGAAAATCTACTGATTAGCATAGCCTCCTTCATCAATGACCTTAGCTAGATCTTCTGGGTAACTTGTTGCAGTTTCTGCATCAGCACTTGCTGCTTCACCTTGCACTTTTATTTTATGTACATGGCTTCTTTCCTTAAACTTCATGAACTAATCCTCTGATAGCTTCCAACTTTTCTTTGTAGCTTCCTCATGTCTCTCAAACTTCACAGAAATGAAGAGAGTTAGGGCCTTTCTCTGGATTAGGCTTTTGCTTTAGAAAATGTTACAGTTTGTTTGGTATTCTATCCAGACCACTCAAACTTTCTCTATATCAGCAATAGGCTGTTTTGCTTTCTTATCATTAATGTGTTCACTGGAGTAGCACTTTTAATTTTCTTCAAGAACTTTTTCTTTACATTTACAACTTGTCTAACTGATGCAAGAGGTCTCATTTTTGGCCTGTCACAGCTTTGGACACACCTTCCTCACTAAGCTTAATCATTTCTAACTTTTGATTTAAAGTGAGACATGAGATTCTTCCTTTCACTTGAAGCCCATTGTATGGCCTTCAGAGAGACTCTTCCTTTTACTTAGAGACCATTATAGGGCTATTTAATTGGCCTAACTTCAATACTGTTGTGTCTCAGGGTATAGGACCAAGGAGAGGGAGAGAGATGGGGGAATGGCCATTCGGTGGAGCAGTCAGAACACACACATTTTTATCAATTAAGTTTACTGTCTTACATGAGGTAGTTCATGGCACCACAAAACAGTGACAAAAGTGACAAAAGTAACATTAAAGATCACTGATCGCTGGGCTCGGTGGCTCAGCCTGTAATCCCACACTTTGGAAGGCTGAGGTAAGTGAATTGCCCGAGCCTGTGGGTTCAAGACTCGCCTGGGCAACTTGGCAAGACCTCATCTCAACAATAAATCCAAAAAATTAGCCGGGTGTGGTAGCGCGCACCTGTAGTTCCAGCTACTTGGAAGGTTGAGGAGGAAGGATCGCCGGGACCCAGCAGGTCGAGGCTGCGGCGGCCAGGAGCATGCCACGGCACTCTACTCTGGGCGACAGAGTAAGACTCCAATTCAAAGAATAAAAAACAATCACTGATCACAGACCACCAAAACAGATACTATAATAATAATAATAAAGTCTGTAATATGCAAAACGTGATACAGAATCACAAAATGAGCACATGCTATTGAAAAAATGGTACCAACAGACTTGCTCAATACAGGTTACCACAAATCTTCAATGTGTAAAACACATAATATCTGCAAAGTACAATGAAGTGAAACACAATAAAATGAAGTATTCTTGTACGTATGTTTTATATATAAAATAAAATATCAGAGAAACCATAAAACCTGCATAGTTGAGTATATAACCTAGCTGATTATAATGGCTCATTTGATACTAGTGAACATTATAATAATTTTTTGAAGTAAATTAGAAACTTCAGGAAAATGTTGCAAAAAAGTTTTACATTATATTCATTAAAATCAGTTGTAAAACCAACTTAGGAAGACCGCACAACTACATTAAGAAGTAGAAGTCAGCCAGGCATGGTGGCTCACATCTGTAATCCCAGTACTTTGGCAGGCAGAGGCAGGAGGATCACTTGAGGCCAGAAGTTGAAGACCAGCCTGGGCCACATAGTGAGACCCCATCTCTACAAAAAAAAATAAATTAAATAAAATAAGTTTTTGAAAAAAGAGGTAAAAGTCTGGGTTAAGACAAGTCTGGGTTTTTTTTTTTAACTTTGCATAAGTTATACTTGACTACAAAAATGTGAAAGGAAAATCAAAACTCTCATTCTCAACCATATAGGGTTGTGATTTCATCCTCAACAGAGAATAAAACCAGTTTCCTAAGAAGCATGGTATTCATGATGAATTTTCATTGTCTTATTCTATTCCTCTCCTTTACAAACTCAGATACATTTTTTAAAATCACATACAATTCAAATTAGCCAAGTTCATAAGATAGTAATAAATGCCAACTTATTAATTTAGTGTAAGAAATTATTCCCCATGTACTATATTAGAATATCCTAATTATGTATTCCTACAGGTAGACCTACAGGACAACCCAAATCATAATAATACCTGGTGTATTAATTTTCTATTTTTAATAACAAATTATCCCAATATTCAGTGACTATATTTAATAATAATTACTGTCTCAGTTTCTTTGGGTCAGGGATTCATAAAGGATACAGCAGGGACAGCTTATCTCTTCTCCATGATGTCTAAAGCCTCAGCTAGAAGTTTAGAACACTAGGGGCTGCAATTCTGTAAAGGCTAAATCACTCATACCTCTCCATGTGGCCTGAACTTCCTCATAAATATGGTAATTGTGTTCCAAGGGCAAAAAATCTGAAAAGTCTAACAAAAAAAAAAAGCAATAATTTTATGAAGAAAAATTTCATGAAATAAAACTTTCATGAAATATATGAAAGACAAAAATAGATGGAGATATACTATATTCATGGATGAGAAGAATCAATCTTTTTCCCAGTAAATCTATATGAGGAATGCAATTTGGATTAAATTCTCAACAGGATATTCTGGTGGAACCACTAGAATTTGTTGTTGTTGTTGTTACTATGTTGCCCAGGTTGGTCACAAACCCTGGCCTCAAGAGATCCTCCCACCTCAATCTCCCAAAGTGCTGGGATTACAGGCATGAGCCACCATGCCCAGCCTAGAGTTGCTCTTAAAAATTCATCTGCAAAAATGAAGAGCCAAGAATAGCCAAGGCAATTTTTAAGAAGACGAAGAAGGGATGAGTCATCTTACCAAATACAGTAATTAACCCTTTGCACTCAAATGTTCTCTTTGAGGGGACACAAGGAGATTGCTGGCGATTATACAGGAAAAACATGCCAGTGCAAATTTTTCAAATATGTATGCTTTCTTGCATGAAAAAGCAAATAAAGAGAATATATACTGAGATATGATCAATCAGTTGAGAAGTGGTTTTCAGGGATCATGAATATGCCCTTCCACATCATCTTCAAACAACAGACTGGACAATAGATTACATATCATTAATGTGGGAGGAAGAAAATGAGACTGCATTGTCTGCTCAACTAGAAAAACACCGGGTGGAAGATGTCAAGCAAATTACTATTGAACAACATGTATCAATGAATCTGTAATAAACTGTTTCAATAGTTACCTCATGTTAGAAAAATCTGATATAAAATTTTGATTTTTTTTAGTCATAAATAAATTCCTCAAAGTCCAAAATTCCATTCCATTATAAGGCAAATATCATTACAATAAAATAACTGGCTCCAACACTACTATACTATTTAATATGAAGTGATTCAGCTTTCACTATTTTGTAAAAAAATGTGGTCGAGCTGCTGGTAGGTGATCCACAAGATGTCTCTGAGCACAAAGGGTTTTAAAGCTGTGTGGTAACTGCCGGGTTCGGTGGCTCAGCCTGTAATCCCGAGCCTTTGGGAGGTTGAGGTGAGTGGATTGCCTGAGCCCGCGGGTTCGAGACCCGCCTGGGCAGCGAGACCTCATCTCTACAATAAATCAAAAAATCAGCCGGGCCTGGTAGCGCGTGTCTGTAATTCCGGCAACTCGGAAGGCTAAGGCAGAAGGATCGCCGGAGCCCAGCAGGTCAAGGCTGCGGTGGCCAGGAGTGGCCACTG
>NW_007260042.1:123737-126149 GCF_000164805.1 Carlito syrichta | reverse complement strand
GGCGAGACCTCATCTCTACAATAAATCAAAAAATTAGCCAGGTGTGGTAGCGCGCACCTGTAGTTCCAGCTAATCGGAAGGCTGAGGTGGAAGGATCACCGGAGCCCAGCAGGTCGAGGCTGCGGCAGCCGGGAGCGGCCACTGCACTCCAATCTGGATGACAGAATGAGACTCGAACTCAAAAAAAAAAAAAAAGCTGTGTGGTGTTGTGCAGGAAGAGATAGACCACTGGAGCGGGGAGGGGGGGAAATAAGGCATTTAGAAACATACCAGTGTACATATTCAGAAGGTTAGTATATAACAGAGTTGATTTTTTTTTTAAGTCAGTAGAAAAATTTTAAAATTCAATAAATTATGCTTGCTGCTCATATGAAAAAAATAAAATTAGATCATTGCTTCACACACACAAATTAATTCCAAGATAACTAAAGAGTGAAATGTGAAAAAAAAAACTGTAAAGCACTCAGTCTCATAACCATCAAAGGACTGGTGTACAGAATGTATAAAAAAATCTATAAATTATTAAGAAAAAAACAAAATCTATAGAAAAAAAGGCCATGTGAAACATATGTGGCCAATAAGCATATGGATAGATATTCAACCACACCGATAAGCAAAAATACAATGTAAATATGTATAAATTGTACAAATAAATTTATATATGAACTATCATACATCATTTCATACCCACTGGATAAGAACAACAAAAACAGTTGGGAATATGGTCAGGAAAAGACAAAGAGAACCCTGTCAAAACCACTATCATCTCAAGGTGCAGTTCTCTGAGGAACAACATTAGAGGGCCAACATAGTGGTGGGGAGAAACTACACCCAGTCACTAAAACAAATAAACAAATATAATAACAAGCCCCAGAGGGGTGGGATCAGTACTCAGAGTTGCTACATTACTTAAAATATGCAAAGAAGCAGGAACAATACAACCTATATGCCTAAAAAAGGGAGGCTGAAAAACTGCCTATGAGTGACCAGATGTGGGATTTAACAGAATATGACTTCAAAGTATCTATTATAAATATGTTCAAAGAACTAAGTAAGCCATAATTAAAGAAATTAAGAAAGGTATGATGACAATGTAACATCAAGTAGAGAATATCAATAAATAGACTAACTTACCAAAAAAAAGAATCAAATAAAAATTATGGAGTTGAAAAGTATTAACAACAAAATGAAAAACTCACTAAAGGAATTCATCAGGAGATAAACACTGGCATAGAAAGAATGAAGGAACTTGAAGATTCATCACTAGAGATTATTCAATCTGAAGAATAGAAATAAAAAAGGGATGAAAAACAGAATGAGCTTCAGAAAGCTGCAAGACACCACCAAGTATACCAACCATATGCATAATAGAGGTATACTAAGAAGGAGAAGAGAGAGGAAAGGAGAAAAATATTTGAAAAAATAACTGAAAATTTCCCAAATCTATTGAATAACACTAACCTAACACATCTAAGAAGATCAACAAACTCCAAGAAGGATAAACTCAACAAGATCCATAAAACACATCATAGCAAAAATGATAAAAGTCAAAGACAAGGAGAAAACCTAAACTGCAGCAATGGAAAAACAATCAGTACTTACAAGAGCAAAGATTAACACCTGACTTCTTAGCAATGACAACCAAGGCTAGAAAACAGTGGATAACATATTGAAAGTACTCAAAGAAAAAAATGCCAACCAAAAATTTTGTATGCAACAAAGCTATCTTATAAAACTGAAAGCAAAATACATTCCCAGATGAACAAAAACTGAGAGAATTTATTGGAACCAGTCTGCCTTACGACATTAAAGGAATTCCTTCAGGCAGAAAACATGTGACCACAGACAGTAATTTCAATCCAGATTCAAAAACAAACACCACCATAAAGGTAATAATGTAATTATAAATACATTTTTCTTTCTTCTTTTAACTGATTTTAAAAGTCATTGTATAAAATAGTATTACATGATGTATTGTTGGGCTGATAACATATAGAAATGTAATATATTTGCTAGTAATAGCACAAATGAAATGATGGAAGCAAAGCTGAACTGTATTAAAGATATAACTACTAATAGTAAAGTAATAATTACAGCAATATGCAGTTGAGGTTGTAACAGTAACAGATATTACCATATAATAACAATATCATATAAAGGAAAGGAAAATAGAAGTATATAGAAGTGAAACTAAACTCTAACTGGAACTAAGCTATTATAAATCTGAAGCTGATTCAAATAAGATATAAATGATAGCCGGGCTCGGTGGCTCAGTCTGTAATCCCACGCTTTGGGAGGCTGAGGTGAGTGGATTGCCCTGAGCCCACGGGTTCAAGACCCGCCTGGGAAACTTGGCGAGACCTCATCTCTACATAAATCAAAAATTAGCCGGGAGTGGTAGCACACGCCTGT
>NW_007260042.1:122122-123664 GCF_000164805.1 Carlito syrichta | reverse complement strand
CCAAAAAAAAAAAAAAAAAAGATATACATGATAAGACCAAGGGCAACCACTAAAAAAACATTAAAAATATATGGTCAAACTCAGTGGCTCAGCCTGTAATCTCAGCACTTTGGGAGGCAGAGGTGAATGGATTGCCTGAGCCCATGGGTTTGAGACCAGCCCAGGCAACTTAGTGAGACCTCGTCTTTACAACAAATAAAAAATCAGCTGGGTGTGGTAGCATACACCTGTAGTTCTACTTGGAAGGCTGAGGCAGAAGGATCCCCTTAGCCCAACAGGTCGACGCTGGGGTGGCTGTGAGCGTGCCACTGACTCCAGCCTAGGCAACAAAGTGAGACTCCAACTCAAAAAATAATAATAATAAAAATAAAAATAAATAGGCCGGGCTCAGTGGCTCAGCCTGTAATCCCAGCACTTTGGGAGGCCAAGGCAGGTGGATTGTCTGAGCCCACGGGTTCAAGACCAGTCATGACAACTTGGCGAGACCTCATCTCTACAATTAAAAAAGAAAAAAATTTACCTGGGCGTGGCAGCACACACCTGTAGTTCCAGCTACTCGGAAGGCTGAAAGCAAAATACTTTCAAAATACATTTGCAGTGGAAGGATCACCAGAACCCAGCAGGTCAAAACTGGGGTGGCCATGAGTGTCCCACTGCACTCCAGCCTGTACAACAGAATGGACCCCAATTTAGATAAATAGACAGATAGATAGACGGATGATAGATAGATAGATAGATAGATAGATAGATAGATAGATAGATAGATAGACAGACAGACAGACAGATAGATAAATCCTGCTTTCTCAAACCTTTTTAAAAATTTTTTTTTATTCTGGAAAACTCACAAATATGTAATAATTAAGCAACACACTCTTAAGTAACTAATAGGTTATTTAATTTTATTTCCTCTTAGAAGAAATCAAAAGGAAAAAATAAGAAAATACTTTGTGACAAATGAAAATAAAGACATGGCCGGGCTCGGTGGCTCAGCCTGTAATCCCAGCACTTTGGGAGGCCGAGGTGAGTGAATTGCCTGAGCCCACAGGTTCGAGACCCACCTGGGCAACTTGGCGAGACCTCATCTCTACAATAAATCAAAAAATTAGCCGGGTGTGGTAGCGCGCACCTGTAGTTCCAGCTACTCGGAAGGCTGAGGCGGAAGGATCACCAGAGCCCAGCAGGTCGAGGCTGCGGTGGCCGGGAGCGGCCACTGCACTCCAGTCTGGGCAACTGAGTGAGACTCCAACTCAAAAAAAAACCAAAAAAAAGTAATCAAGACAGTGTGGAACTGACACAAAAATGGCATGTAGATCAATGGAACAGAATAAAGAATCCAGAAATAAAACCATGTATCACTGATCTTCAGCAAAGGTGCCAAAACCATCTAATGAGGTAAGAATCATTTTTTCAACAAATGGTCAGAGACAATGAGATAGCCACATGCAAAAGAATGAATGTGAAACTTTATACTATATCCTACATAAAAATTAACTCAAGCCGGGCTCGGTGGCTCAGCCTGTAATCCCGCGCCTTTGGGAGGCT
>NW_007260042.1:106947-122082 GCF_000164805.1 Carlito syrichta | reverse complement strand
TAGCGCATGCCTGTAAATTCCGGCTACTCGGAAGGCTGAGGCGGAAAGGATCGCCTGAGCCCGGCAGGTCGAGGCTGCGGTGGCCGGGAGCGGCCACTGCACTCCAGTCTGGGCGACAGAGTGAGACTCCAACTCAAAAAAAAAAAAAAAAAATTAACTCAAAATGGACAAAGACCAAGCATAAGGGTTAGAATTATAAAATTTTTTTAAGATGACACAGATATGGGAAATGATATTTAGCTAGGACACCAAAAGCATGAGCAACAAGAAATAAGATACCATATAATCAAAATTTAAAACTTTTGTGCTTCAAAGGAAAGTGAAATGACAAAAGGGACTCATGTCAAGAATATACAAAGAATTCTTAAAACTCAATGAATGAATTCTTAAAACTCAATGAATTAATGAATATACAAAGAATTTGTAAAACTCAATTCAAAAATAGGCATAGGATCTGAAGAGTCATTTCTCCAAAGATATACATATGTCTATAAGCATATTAAAAGACATCTGATGTCATTAGTTATTAGAGAAATGTAAATCATAACCACAGGGAAATATCACTTCACATGCATTAGGATGGCTATAATCAAAAAGTCAGAATAAGAAGTATTGGTAGCCGGGCTCGGTGGCTCAGCCTGTAATCCCAGCGCTTTGGGAGGCTGAGGTGAGTGGACTGCCTGAGCCTGAGGGTTCAAGACCTGCCTGGGCAACTTGGTGAGACTTCATCTCTACAATAAATAAAAAATTAGCTGGACGTGGTAGTGCACGCCTATAGTTCCAGCTACTTGGAAGGCTGAGGCAGAAGGATCGCTGGAGCCCAGCAGGTCAAGGCTGCGGTGGCTGGGAGCGTGCCACTGCACTCCAGTCTGGGTAACAGAGTGAAGCTCCAAATCAAAATAAAAGAAGTATTGGTAAGGATGTGGAGGGATGACAATCCTCATATACTGCAGCTGGGAATCTAAAATGGTGCAGTCACTGTGGAAAACTGTATGGCAGTTTCTCAAGTGATTAAACCCAAAATTATTGTATCACCTAGCAATTCCACGCCTCAGTGTATATCCAAAAAGAAATAAAAACATATGCCCACACAAAACTCGTATACAAATTCTTCATAACCAAAAGACAGAAACAAATCAAATGTCTACCAAGTAATAAATTGATAAATATGGTAGCACCACACAGTAGAGTATTATTCAACCATAAAAAGGAAGGACAAGTACTAACAGACACTACAGCATAAACCTTGCTAAGTGAATGAAAGAAGTCAGTCACAAAAGACTACATATTATATGATTCCATTCATATGAAATGTCCTGAAATGAGGAAATCTATAGAAACAGAAATTATACAAGTGTTTGCTCAGGATTGGTGGGAATAGGAAGTAATAGTTAGCTTATATGGGATTTATTTTTATGATTATTTTATCATTCTAAAATTGATTGTGGTGTTGTACATATCTGTAGATATACTAGAAGCTACTGAATTATATATTCTAAATGGGGGAATGATATGGTATATGAATTATATCTCAATAACACTGTTTCAAAAGTATAGTCCTGGTCTATAAAATACGCTCATATCCAATATCCGAGATGTTACTGAAAGATAGTAACGTTTAAAGATCAACTGAAGTCATACCACTGACCAACAGTCACATAAACTTAATTCTACCACAGATGTGTACACATGCTTAGAATGCACTCATTTTGCTTTTATGCTATCTATAATTTATAATGCTAAATTAATAAAATTTTTTTCAAGGGACATCTAAATGAAATCACAAAGCCAACACTTAAGATGAAAAGAAGGTAATAATAGTAATACTTTATTAAGATGGTTATGTAGAGTTGGTTTTAAAAAGAATTTACTGAATTTCTTCTTAAATCCAGTACGAGTTATTTTATAGTTTTTCCCTGTGATGTGGTTTTGCCAGGAATGTCTCAAAATCATCTTGCCAGAAAATCCAGTCTATATTCATTTCTCTCAAGATTTCAAATACCAAGTAGAGGAACACTGAAATTTTAATAGATTCATTATCATAAAGTCTTTCTCATCTTGCCCATCTTCATAAAAGTCAGTGTGATCAAACTAAACTTCTAAGAGGATAACCAAGTTATTTCAAGGTGTTGTTAATTCTCTACATTTAAGAATAGTTTGAAGTAGCAGGTATCATCATTTATAACAGAAATAATAGTTTTATAGGTATAAATTTTTCTTAAAGGAAAAAAGTATCACATCCCCAATTACTGCTGCTAACATATTTGAAATTTAAAGTAAGATCTCATATAGGATTCATGCTACAAATTATAGAACAAGCACCGTATCATAGCAACCCAGCAATACCACTACAGTGACACGCTGAGGATGCAATCCAAGATTCTAATTTAAGAAACTGGCACAGAATATAGGACATGTAGCTTTTTTTGGCAATACCCCTAGAATATTAATAACTAAGAGCCTAAAATCAGCTTTTATTGGAAACTTCAGAGATCGGGCTATTACAAAGTAACAATAGAAATGTTTATTAACAAATGATTCACAACATTGTGACTAAATATGACTTACTTAAAGTTCCATGATTTCATTAAAATTGAAAATGGTGGGTAAAAATGGTAGATGTCACGTTTTAGGAAATGTGCATACATGCACACTACCAGTTTGATAATGCTCTAATATGTAAATGTATATCATTTTAAGAAACCTGTCGTATACTATCTAATACTTTTAAGAGCATATTTCCAAGCTTTAATCATTACCACTCAAATATAAGTACAATCACCACTATTGCACAGTAGAAGAGTTAAAGCACACTGTTCAATTTTTATTTCAAAAAAGTAACTGCATGTTACCCTATTGTATTAAAAACCACTTCTGGTGAAACAAAGAAAGAAGATGAGCTAATGGGCATGTTATGTCTATTTCTTGGGATGTGGAATACTGTACTTTAGGAAGCAGAATACTGAGAAACAGTCTCCTAAAAGAAATGGAATGTCTAGTATTATCTCCTTAATTCAATTTGAATATAAAAACTGCTAATCATCAAATAAAACAAATTTTTTGAAATATCTTTGTTTCTTATCAAACTTTAGTGGAAAAAGTGAATTAAAGAGACCTTTATAGATGGAATGGAAGGCTGTAGTTATTTTCAGTTTTGATGGCTGTGATGAGCTTCCATGTTGCTGCCTCAACTACCTGTAACTCCTAGCAAATGCTTGCTCCTGTGTTAAGAAAAAGTGTCACAAAGTGTTCAAGTCTCTAGAGCAGGATCTAAGTTCCACAGACATCCCACTTCCCTCCATCACTGCCATAGCTGGGCGATGGGGTGGGGATTGGGGGATCCAAGAATTCTGAAAATTATATATAAAATATTGAATATATGTTCTGGGATGGTTCATTCCTTAAATTGGATTTTCCAAGAGATCCATGGATTATCTCCCTAAAATGTCAGTACTCTTAGAAATTATTTCCTTCAGCCGGGCTCGGTGGCTCAGCCTGTAATCCCGTGCCTTCGGGAGGCTGAGGTGAGTGGATTGCCTAAGCCCGCGGGTTCGAGACCCGCCTGGGCAGCGAGAACTCATCTCTACAATAAATCAAAAAATCAGCCGGGCGTGGTAGCGCATGCCTGTAATTCCGGCTACTCAGAAGGCTGAGGAGGAAGGATCGTCGGAGCCCAGCAGGTCGAGGCTGCGGTGGCCAGAAGTGGCCACTGCACTCCAGTCTGGGCGACAGAGTGAGATTCCAACTCAAAAAAAAAAAAGAAAGAAATTATTTCCTTTCCTTTTAACGTAAGGAACTTATAACTGCGGTTTCAGATGAGTTGATGAGGTAGTTTCAGAAATAAAAACTTCATTCAGAAACAATTCTAAATTGATTCTAATTTTTTCTTTTGGAAATATGCTATTTGTAATAGTCAATTAGATAGACATTTGCAATATCTACTGGATAAGAATTCTTTTTATTCTCTACCATTGTAAGATTCTCATTTGAGTTGTTTTTAACAATGAGACTATAAGTTTTTGCAAAAATAATAAATCCATTATAAAAGAAATAGGGTAGTTAAGAATATGACATTTCTCATTACATAGTCTTTAAATGAGTTTATTTTAGAAAACCATAAAAACTGAGACTCACTTATGAGTCACAAGCAAGTATTGTATCCTAAAATAGAGTCATTCCTATTCCATAGGAGAAGCTACTTCTCTAGATCTTAAAAAAAAAAAAATTCAGCTCTCAAAATATATATATAGGGTATCCAAGGTGATCCAAATTAAAAAGAGATTATAAAAATATATGAAGTACCAAAACCAATGCCTGGCTATCTGGTAGCTAGGTAAGAGCTAGGTTATTTTTAACTTTCCTACATGAATGATCAAAATTTTCTTTGAAGGAAACATGACTGTGGAAAATAAATGCATGTTAAAAGCACTTCATTGTTACATTTGCTACTTTATTTCCACTTTGGATTCAAAGTTAGTTTGGTTCATACACTAGAAGCAGGAAAGTATGTGGAACAACTCAAGATGATGACATATAATTGTCTAATTTCAGCTTGTCTGGATGTCTTAGTAGCAGAATAAAATCAGTAAAGTGATGGGTAAATTAGCCCAAATAACTTTTACATACAGGTCTCAGTTATCTTGCCCCAACTTTTTTCCTCTCTCAAATTGGGGGAAAAAGTGATCAGAAAGACAGTGCTCTGCTAATGCGTGGCACAGCATTTTTAAAGGTTTCCAAAACTCTGTTTAAAAGGGAATCAAAATATACCCAACATTCCCAAAGAAAGGCAAAAGTAAGTAGACAGAGTCCAATCAGTTCTTGATAATCTATAATTTATCCAAGCTGTTAATTACAGAGCATTTTAACTTTATAAAACTTCGTAATTCTAAGTTATAAATCTAGCTGTGACACAAATGTGCTCAATGTCACAGCTAGACTTCATCTTGTTTTTCAATACTTATTCATAAACAAATGTTCTAAAATTTTTCCTAAGAAAAAATTTTAGGTTAATTAAAGGGAGGGCAGTGCTAAAAGGAAGACTATGAAGAAGACTATTGGAATGTTTTTATATTAGAAGAATTTAAGAAACAAAGATCCCTTGCTTCATATGTTCTTAGAAAAACCTATGCTCAATAATAGCCTACTTGACCATCACCTAAAATAAACCACTAATTCACTAGACAACATTCTCAATTACAAATATTTCCTTGCTGCACTGTTAAAAAATAAGGTACCCAATTTTGCTTTAGTGCAAGGCAATAACATATCTTCAGCTTAATACTACAGAGGAATCAATAACCAAATGAGAAGATCAAGCCATAAATGACCAGTACAAGAATATAAT
Organism: Carlito syrichta; assembly: GCF_000164805.1. Classification (NCBI taxonomy): domain Eukaryota; kingdom Metazoa; phylum Chordata; class Mammalia; order Primates; family Tarsiidae; genus Carlito; species Carlito syrichta. Next base: position 116,738 of record NW_007260042.1, on the reverse strand, counting down.
CTACCTACACTTAGGTTTCTTCATCTACAAAATGCTAACAAGTTTGGCATTGTATGCTGACATTATAAATCACTATAAACTTGTGCATACTGCATGAAAAAAATAGTGTTTTCTTTAAATCAATTTAATAGTTTTTCCTTCATTCTTTCATTCAATAAATAAAAGACAGCACTGAAGTCTAAAAGCTGTGTAGGAAGACATGGGTCTCAGGTCCGAAAGAACTTACCTTCTAGAGGCAAAAAGCAGGCAATTAAGTAACCTAACTATTCATGCACTGGTCCCAACACATTTTATGATCTCCCTCATCCACATACTAAGGACATCTTGCCATATGTTGTACACAGAAGACATCCCATTGAGTAGGGAATAGATAATCCCAATTTGGCCAGCAAACCAAGCAGCCAGCAACCAAAACTATTGGCATCTCCTAATAAACAAATGTGAACATCTTGGCAGGACACTAAAGTTAAAATAAGAAATGGAATTGGGCCGGGTGCAGTGGCTCAAGCCTATAATCTCAGCACTTTGGGAGGCTGAGGTGAAGGGGCTGCCTGAGCCCACAGGTTTGAGAACAGCCTGGGCAACTTGGCAAGAACTCATCTCTAGAATTTAAAAAAAAAAAAAAAATTAGCCAGGTGTGGTAGCATGCGCCTGTAGTTCGGGCTACTTGGAAGGTTAAGGCAGAAGGATCACCTGAGCTCAGTGGCGACTGTGAGCGTGCCACTGCGCCCCAGGCTGGGTGATGGAGTGAGACTCCAACTCAAAAAAAAAAAGAATGGAATTAATATTCAAAAGTCATAGAAATTACCAAATGAGCACTCTCTGATTCACATATCCAACGATCTTTTTGATATTTATAGCTGGGTTTCCAAAAGACAACTTTGGATTTTCCCTCTATACCTGGTTCCTTCTCTGTGTATCCCTTCTCAGCAGTGATACATACCCCCTACCCATGCAGTATCCAAGCCAAAACACCTGGGAATCATCCTTGAATCCTATCCTTCTCTTTCTATCTCCCCACTAACAAGGCCTAGCTGAGATATACCTCAAATATTCTTTCTCTCCATCCTGGGCCACCACCCTAACCTAAGCTACATCACATCTTACCTAGCCTATACAAATAACTGGTCTTCTTTCTAAAATTTTTCTTCTGCTACAATCCACAATCCACCCAGTAGCTACAGTAAGTTTTTTTTTGTAACTGCCAAACTTCCTGAGTTGCCCATACCTACTGATTCAGCTTTCAAAATTTCCATTCACTTCCTATCTTACAGAATAAATGTGCTTTAAGTCTATCAATCATCTGAATGCTCAAGTCAACAATGTTGCCTGAAGACTACAAAACCCATGGAAATTTTTCAGTTCTTTTCTGACTTGTCCATAGCTCTCCATTGTCACTACTTCCCCACCCATCCTCCAGTTTTTAAGACTCTCTTCCCTTGACCGCCTCATCTCCATTCTCTCATGTCTTCTTTTGCCTTCTCTCAAGGTGTCTCTCATGCCTTGTTTGTTCCTTTTCCTCTGATCATCATCTGAATGTTGGTATTTCGTGGCCTCCTCATTCTATACATTTTCAGGGGGCAGTCACTTCTATTCCATCACTTGAAATGCCACCTGTAATCTAAAGACTCCCAAATTATGTCTAGCACATGTCTCTCTACTTAGCTCCAGATCCAAATTATCTGCTAGGCAGCTTCACTTCAATTTCCCACATGCACTTCAACCTGTACCACAAAGAATCGTTATCTTTTCCTCCCAAACCTAATCCGTCTCTCTTTTTCCTTTCCAGTAAACTGCTATCATCCAAGGCAGAAATGTATCATTATTGATTCTTTCCTCTGCCTGTGATACCACTCCAACACTACTTAGACAAAACCACCTTCATCTCTTGTCTGGCTGTGCCAGCAGCCTAACTAGCATTACTCTCATTTCCCAGTATATTCTTCATACTACTGTCAGGTATAAATGCAGCAAAATGCCCACATCCTTTCTCAACACAGATCAAGACTATGAACTAGACCCTAATTGCTGCTACAGTCTCTTTTTTAGCCGGACCCCTTATATTCTATATCATAGCCATGTCAACTACTGGCAATTCCTAAAATATGCTATGCTCACTTATCTCTGGGTCTGCACATATAGTCCTTTAGGTGAACCTCTCAGACTCCATCTATTTTGGCCTAACATCTTCTGGACTTTTAGGTCTCAGCTTATCTGTCATTTTCTTCAGGAAGATTTTCCTGATTTCTCCCCTCCCATACCAAGACTGGGTTAGGTCCATCACGTACTACCCTAACGTTTTAGAGCTTACTCTTATTGCAACATTTATCATACTAACTGAAACTGGTATTTTCTACCAACTATATGCTTCTAAAGACATTTAATTTAAAAAGAAAAGGGATTCATCATTTTATTCACTTTACTAAGTGAGTAAAGTTTTAATCTCTACAATGGTTCACCTAAATTTTATGCACTATGGAAGCCAAAGAAAGGAAGATATTTCAGTACTAGATTTTTTAAAGTATGTGTCTAATTTCACAGCAGGCAAACACAGTATTTTTCCCCTGACCAATTCAAAGAAGAATGGTAGTGCAAGTTTTTTTTTTTAATCAGATACATACTCTTACAGAAGTTATGTTTTGTTTTACTTATAATTTCAACAGATGTTTATTTTTAGTAAAGTTGTGTTTAAAAGCTCCACACAGTTTTGCTAATCAAAATTCAGGAGTTGTAACAAAAATTCTCTTTTTCACTTACATCAGTTTAGAAGCAGGGGATTAATAATGAGTTCAAATAATCATGGACTTATGATAATAGCTGTAATTCTAGAATATTTTTATGACAGTAAGTGTGAAACAAAGTCAAAACCAACTAAACAGACAGAATATATCATTTTTAGATCCATATTTAAGATTTGATACTCCTAATCTGAAATTCTAAGCCCAGACATTTAAAAATTCTTTTTTAGGCATTTAACCTCTTTAGCTATTATCTAAAAAGTTTGTTCATGAAGCAAAATCTGAGAGAGTAAGAGCTTAGAAACTCTACTCTTTCCTCCCTACCTTGAAGAAAACTCTGATGAAATGACAAAATAGCTATTTATTTACAATAACAGGAGGGAAATCAATTTCAAATGGAGGCCAAATCAGAATGACTTCTGAGGTCATTTTCTGAGGTCCCATTCAGTACTGGAAAGCTCAACTAGATATAACATCACAGTGAGGTTATAGTAGCTGCAATTAGCATCACCATTCCAGTAGGAGGAGTGTGTTTCCAAGAAATCCCTTGCCTTCAGTATCAAAGTCAGAAATAGGTTCTCTGAATTTCATCATGTGAACCTATCATATTCAGCAGACTACCAAACCAAAAAAAAAAAGTCCCAGTAAGTTTCTTCAGGATTTCTACAGGATTTCTAAAATTCTTCATTACTCACTCATAAACAAATTCCTTCAGGTTAGAGTTCCAAAAGATAAACATAAAAAGTAGGCTACAAAGTGCTTATTAGTCAATATCCTGCTCAGACAAGCAGAGTCTATTTTGCATAAACCCAGTATGTCACATAAAACTCAGCAAAGCATTTAGGTTCCCTGTTACATAATGATGCATTAAAAGTAATTATATATTTTATTTATTTATTTATTTTTAATTTATTTTTGAGTTGGAGTCTCACTCTGTCGCCCAGACTGGAGTGCAGTGGCTACTCCCAGCCACCGCAGCCTCGACCTGCTGGGCTCCACCTCAGCCTTCCGAGTAGCCGTAATTACAGGCGCGCGCTACCACGCCCGGCTAATTTTTTGATTTACTGTAGAGATGAGGTCTCGCCTGCCCAGGCGGGTCTCGAACCCGCGGGCTCAGGCAATCCACTCTCCTCAGCCTTCCAAAGGCGCGGGATTATAGGCTGAGCCACCGAGCCCGGCTTATTGATATATTTTAAATCTGTTCCTTTGATCTCCCTTGAAGGACATTTTTATAAATAAAGACTGCACATACAATTTAGAAATTACCTCAAGCTAATTATCTCAGTTTATTCATTGTTTATATACACAAGTCCATGTTTGAGATTCAGTCCAGTATTACTTTTCCACACAAATCTTATACAATAACTTTCCTAGCAACAAATCTATCAATAATGTTACATGTCACTCTGTTCATTAGCAAATGAAAATACAAGAGCAAACAATCTTTTGTTTTAAATCTACAGTTGCTCAAGATATTGAGAACCCAGAATTAATTTCCTTTAAATAAACTTGAACCAGCTTTAGGCATAAATATATTAAGAACAAAACAGGAGAGAATCTCTGGTAAACAGCGCCAAACATCGTTGAAAGAAGCACAGCCAATTAAGGGGGAAAGGGGTGGTGATTAGAAGACAACCAACAGGCTGGGTTTGGTGGCTCAGCCTGTAATCCCAGCACTTTGGGAGGCCAAGGTGAGTGGATTACCCGGGCAACTTGGCAAGACCTCATCTCTACAATAAATAAAAAATCAGCCGGACATGGTAGTGCGCACCTGTAGTTCCAGCTACTTGGAAGGTTAAGGTGGAAGGATCACTGGAGCCCAGCAGGTCAACCCCAGGGTGGCTGTGAGCGTGCCACTGTACTCCAGCCTGGGCAATGGAGTGAGACTCCAACTCAAAAAAAAAAAAAGAGAAAATAACCAACAGGTAATTTCTTCAAAACAGTGATTCTGTGTACATGTCCACATTTGTTATGTGCAAATACTTTATTTGGTACTATAGTGGGATTTGAAAAAAAACAGATAATTACTTATGCTTTCACAAAAATATTTACCATTTCATTCCGGAGAGACAACATCGCTACACAACAACTGAACACTCACCCAAAATAACTCGAACTCATTAGCAGAAAAGTCAAAGACAAAATAGGAATGGAATATAAGCAGCCCTGAGTACTCACAGCCTTCTTTTTTTTTTTTTGAGTTGGAGTCTCACTCTGTTGCCCAGACTGGAGTGCAGTGGCACGCTCCTGGCCACTGCAACCTCAACCTGCTGGGCTCCAGTGATCCTTCTGCCTCAGCCTTCCAAGTAGCCAGAACTACAGGCGTGCACTACCACGCCCGGCTAATTTTTTATTTATTGTAGAGACAAGGTCTCGCCAAGTTGCTCGGGTGGGTCTCGAACCCGCGGGCTCAGGCAATCCACTCGCCTCAGCCTCCCAAAGTGCTGGGATTACAGGCTGAGCCACAGAACCCAGCCTTACTCACAGCCTTTGATAAAAGCTGTGGTCAAAATTAAGTAAGATGACAGACATGAAAATATTCTGGAGAAAAACATTTTTTCATATGAAGTAAATATAAGGCATGATCAATATCTTGTATTCAACATATAAACAGTAACATTAAGCCAGGTGCAGTGGTCTGTAATCCCAGCTCTTTGGGAGGTGGAGGCAAGAGGACTGCCTGAGCCCATAGGTTCGAGACCAGCCTGGGCAACACGGTGACACCTCTTCTCTACAATAAATCAAAAAATTAGCTAGGCGTGGTGGCGCGTGCCTATGGTTCCAGCTACTTGGAAGGCTGAGGCGGAAGGATCACCTGAACCCAGCAGGTAGAGGCTGTGATGTCTGTGAGCATGACACTGCATTCCAGCCTGGGCCACAGAGTGAGACTCCTACAAAAAAAAAACAAAAAACAAAAACCAGTAACATTAGGCCTAGATCTCCAAGAAACAGAAAGTGCTGTGAGCATATAGAAGAAACCAGTTTTACATTCCAAAGTGGTTTGATTTATCACCTGTTATCTTGAATAATGGGGATTAAAACTAGGTAAACCTCTATTATATATTCTCACTTTTACTTGCCAGCTCAGCCTCAGTTCCAAAAATCAGAGAAAATTGGTATCAAATGATAATAGTTAGGCTTTAATTATGATAACTACAACAAAATCCAGTGCAATAATCTCATCATACCTAAACCTCCAGCATTTTTTTTTTTTGAGTTGGAGTCTCACTCTGTCTCCGAGAGCAGTGGCACACTCCTGGCCACCGCAGCCTCAACCTGCTGGGCTCCGGCGATCCTTTCGCCTCAGCCTTCCAAGTAGCTGGAACTACAGGCGCGCGCTACCATGCCCAGCTAATTCTTTGATTTATTGTAGAGATGAGGTCTCGCCAAACTGCCCAGGCGGTCTCGAACCCGCGGGCTCAGGCAATTTACTCACCTCAGCCTCCCAAAGCACGGGATTACAGGCTGAGCCACCAAGCCCGGCCAACCTCCAGCGTTTAACAGTACTCTCCCCTTCAGGGAAGCAGCTGATTAGCCATAGGGGGCAGCAAAGTTAACAGAGTGAAATGTAAATAGCAGGAGGTGAAGTGAGGGCAGGAAATGTTAATAGGTTGGGTAATGAGCCATGAGTATCAGACAGAAAAGGACAAAGTCTCAATTAATGAATTAAATCAATAGACAGATAATGCTAAACCAGTGAATCTCAATCCTGGCTGCACATTAGAATTACCCTGGGAGCCTTTAAAAATATGTATGGTATGACTAGATTCTACCTTAGACCAATTAATTTACAATCTCTTGGGGATGGGCCCAGGTATTAATCTTTTTTTAAAGTTCTCCAAGTGTACAGCTAGAATTAGGAACCAGAGTGCTAAACACACACACACACACACACACACACACACAAACTAGTTTCTATCCCCAGCTTTTTATAATTTAAAAAGCTTAAAATTTTAAAAATAAGGCACAAAAATTCAAATGTATTATTTTTGTTGACAAATCTGTCTTTGAAATCCAAAGAGGCAATAACTCATTAAAGACCAATTCACTTTTGCGATTTTATCAAAGGAAAAATGTTACTATTGCTGGTGAAAATGACTAAAGAGATTAAACATCTAACCTGAAGAAACTGTGAGTCATCAGCGATGCAGGAAGAAAATTTAAATCTACTATTTATGTGATAGTGCACTACTCCAATGGTCAAATTCGTTTATTGGATTAGTACTTTATTCAATTAGACACTTCATAAAATAATCTAAAATTAAATGAAGGTAATAATGGGGGAAGGGGGAAAGATGATCCTAATTAGTAATTCTGAAGATGTTAAATTAGAATTAAGCAGAAAAGTTTTTCATGTGAACACTAGCAGTAGACACTACACTTAACAATTTCTCTAAGAAGTATATCCTAAAAATGTAAAAAAATGAAAAATTTCTAAAAATAGTTAATTAAGTCTTCCAGAAGAGATATAAAAATATTTCCAGGAAATAGTCCTAAAATGACTAAAATGTTATATTCCTTTGTAAACATTTTTTTCTAACAGATTCAAATGAATTTGAACTCTCCTTTAATGCCATCCCAATTGTGTTTAGATGGAATGGTGTTAACTGAGAAGATCTATAAACTTTAAAAGTTGAGTAAATAGTAGTTTTCTCCCCTCACAAAAAGGCTTAGTTTTGAAACTTGAGATCATGTCCGTGTTCTTGTTCCACAATTACCTTAGGAGATTACATACTCCAAAAACACACTCGTTTCCCCCTAAAGGTAAGCAGGCACCTCAATGAACACCCCTGTTACTGACCTTAATGCTTCCAGTGGTATCCAGTTTGTAAGAACAGACCAAAAAAGAAGTTGAGTGCTACTTGGGAAGTTCTTTATCTCATCTGAAGGAGACTTCAACATCAAAACCAGGTTCAGTCTGTCCTTGCTATTTATTTATTGGCTGTCTTCTATGAGGAATGTACATCTATTCAATTCTACTGGTTAATCTGATTTCTCTTAGATAAAAAAAAAAACAAAAAACCTTACTATAGTTTTTATATTTTAAAGCTTCTGAATTTACCCTATTTTCATTTCTACACTCGTGCTGAAAAATGTTACCACTTCATCTCACTCTACATAAATCACATTTGAAAACTGATTATAAATAAAATCATACTTTACATACCCTAGGAAAGTTTACTACTTAAGTAATCCTATTAATAATCTTTCATTTTGGAAATATTTTTAATCTGGATTTTCAAATAGGAACTAACATTCTTTGCCTATTTTTAGGCACGTAAATTATTTCATTTAATCCCCACAAGCCTGGGGAGATTGACTGTATTATCCCCATTTTACAGATAAGGGAAATGACTCAGAAAGATTAAAATTTACCTTTGACCCAGGACTAACCCCAGTGATCATACTGCTTCAAATTTACACAGAACAGGTTAACAGCAAAAATACTGAAATCATTTGACCTAGGACCCAGTGTCAGTTACAATACCAACCAGAAAAGTAATCGTGGACCTGAAACTAATGTTTAGACCTCAACCTTCTCATCAATAAAATGAGAATAAGAGTTCCATTATTACCATTATTATTAAGGTTGCTGGGATGACCCAATGAAATATGATGCTTGTAAAAATACACTGAGCCATGGATTGTCACTCAAAAGTATTACATAGGAGGTATGAAACAGCAGGGATAACAGCGATCAGGGGTTACAAATCTTTGCATGATTTCATTTGTTATGAACAATACTGTTTTGTAATTTAAAAATAAAGAAAAAGATAAAATAATTTTAAAATTCTAATGTTATATAAATGTAAAGAGTCAACTACTTTACCAAACCAACCCTTCCCAAGTCTTAAACAAAATAGGTTAAACAGACTGCAAAACTTTCTATTGTGAATAATTGATTTTTTAAAAGCTAAAAGTTTCTAAAAGTTGGTAATCATATGAGAAGTTTAAAGTAGAAAAAGTAAGTCCTATGCTAACATAAATTTTTTAAATTTAATTTAATTTTAAAGTTGTGGGGTACAAGTTCTAACATAACTTTTAGATATAAAAAATTGATTAAACATTCTCAATTTTATTTTCTAGTAGTAAGCTCTCATAGTAGTTTATAGACTTAACATGAGATAAAATGGTGTTTCAAAAAAAATATTCTAAGCTTTACAATATAAGGCAGTTTAATTTTCAAGACTCATATCAGTTTTTCATTAAAAAAAACTTTTAACAAGTCTTGCTTATTAAATACTTTCAATAATAAAACAATTTATTCTGAACATTTTTGCCATTAAAACCCTGCAACCTACTTACTAAATGATTTTGCACAAATAAACTTTTTATAGATGAAAAGACTGGATTATTTTGTTAATCCTTATTCATAGTATGCTTTGAGAAAACTAGTTGGCACTTTTCCCATTCAGACCCACGTGAACCAAGTGTAACATAATCAGATTGGTATAAACACTCGAAAGATCTTGGATGCCCATAGACATATGCATCACTCCACAGTAAGATTGTATTTCAGGGCCAGGCGTGTGCAGTGGCTTATGTTTGTAATCCCAGCACTTTGGGAGGCCGAAGCAAGAGAATTTCTTGAGCCTGGGAGTTCGAGACCAGCCTAGGCAACACAGCAAAACCTTCTCTAAAAAAACCCCCAAAAATTAGCCAGGCATGGTGACAAGCGCCAGTTACTTGGGAGGCTGAGGCAGAAGAATTGTCTTGAGTCCATGAGGACGAGACTGCCAAGAGGTGCAGGCAGTGTTGATCATGCCACTGCACTCCAGCCTGGGCAAGAGACACTTGACTCAAAAAAAAAAAAAGGTTATATTTCAGAGCAGGAAGAAATATTCTCTTTCACACACATACTAAAGGATGTGTTTTTTTTTGTTAAGGCCACAAATGAAAAAAAACTACTGGCAGAAAACACACAACACTGTGGTATCAAGTACTCTGCCACAGTACCAAATGAAGCAACTGAATTTTTTTTTTAAATCACTTTCAAGTCGGGCTCGGTGGCTCAGCCTGTAATCCCGCGCTTTGGGAGGCCGAGGTGAGTGG
>NW_007260042.1:102793-106927 GCF_000164805.1 Carlito syrichta | reverse complement strand
CCAGATTCTTAGTTTAGTTTCCACTTATAAGTGAGAACATGTGGAAATTGGTTTTCTGTTCTTGTGTTAGTTCACATAGGATAATGTTCTCCAATTCCAACCAAGTTGCTGCAGTAGACATTATTTCATTCTTTTTTAATGGCTGCATAATGTTCCATGAGATACACACACACACACACACACACACACACACACCACATTTTATCATTTCATTATCCACTGATCAATTGTTAGGTATTTAGGCTGATTCCACATATTTGCAATTGGGAATTGTGCTACGATAAACATCCAAGTGCAGGTATCTTTTTTATATAATGAGCTTTCTTCTCTTTCTTTGGGTAGATACTTATTGGTGAGACTTCCAAGAGGTTGTACTAATTTGCACCGCCACTAGCTGTCTATAAGTTTTCCCTTTTCACTGCATTTGCACCGGCATCTATTGTTTTTTAAGTTTTGAGTAATGGCCATTCTGACTGGTGTTACGGTGGTATCTCATTGTGGTTTTAATTTACACTTCCCTGAAGATGAGTGATGCTGAGCATTTTTTCATATGTTTCTTGGCCATTTGTATATCTTCTTTTGAGAAATGTCTGTTCATGTCATTCGCCCTCATATTAATGTGGAGTTATTTACTTTTTTTGAATTGGAGTCTCACTGTCACCTAGACTGGAGTGCAGTGCACGCTGCCGGCCACCACAGCCTCTACTTGCTGGGCTCCAGTGATCCTTCTGCCTCAGCCTCCCAAGTAGCCAGAACGACAGGCACGCGCTACCACACCCAGCTCATTTTTGGTTTATTGTAGAGAAGAGATCTCGCCAAGTTTCCCGCATGGGTCTCGATCCAGCAGGTTCAGGCCATCCACTCGCCTCGGCCTCCCAAAGTGCTGGGATTACAGGCTGAGCTACTGAACCTGTACGGCTTATTTACTTTTTTCTTGTGATTTGTTTGAGTTATTTGTAGATTCTGGATATTAGTCTTTTTCCAGATGTATAGTTTGTGAATCTCTTCGCCTATTCTGTAAGTTGCCTATTTGTTCTGTTGATTATTTCTTTTGCTGTGTAAAAGGTTTTTGTTTAATTAAGTCTCACTTATTTGTTTTTGTTGCATTTGCTTCTGGGGTTTTAACCACAAATTCTTTGCCTAGACCAATGCCAAGAGGAATTTTCCCTAGGGTTTCTTCTGGGATATATGCATGGTTTTGGGTCTGATATTTATGTCTTTAATCCATTTTGACTCTGCAATTTTTAAACCATGGTTAGTACTGCCTCCATGACTCATTTTCTATATTCTGGACAAAAGTAGATAACATGAAGAGTAAACAAATTTATTTCAAAAATATTAGAGTCCCTTCTATGTGTCCCATGCCTAAATTTAGGAAATTGTATCAAAGTTTTAAAGTGAAGGGTAGTCTAATTTAATGTTCCTTAAACTTTGTAATTCTGCAGTCAAAAAATGTGGTCAATGCTTTGTTATAGATAGAATGTGTGTGATCCCCTATCCACCAAATTCCTATGTTAAAAATCTAAACCAGGCTCGGTGGCTCAGCCTGTCATCCCGTGCCTTTGCGAGGCTGAGGTGAGTGGATGGCCTGAGCCCGCGGGTTCGAGACCCGCCTGGGCAACTTGGCAAGACCTCATCTCTACAATAAATAAAAAAACATTAGCCAGGCATGGTAGCGCATGCCTGTAGTTCCAGCTACTTGGAAGGCTGAGGCAGAAAGATGGCCAGAGCCCAGCAGGTCGAGGCTGCAGTGGCAAGGAGCGTGCCACTGCACTCCACTCTGGGTGACAGAGTGAGACTCCAACTCAAAAAATAAAAAATAAATAAAAATCACTTTCAAACATTCTGGCATATGGAGTAAAAGTAATTTTTCCTTATTAGTACGTAATCCAAGTGTCTTATTTCCTCACTTAAATTTGCATAAATGGATCCTGAATATACAACTTTCCTTATAATGAATACTGTATTTTCATGCAAATACCTAGAATTAATGTTCCAATTAATTTTTTTCTCCACTAGTAGCCAAATACTATAAATAAAACATTTGTGGCACCTTCAACTTGTTGAACCATACACCATATAACTAAGATAATTATTGATTTTATGCATATTTTTATCAGGTTTTTAAAAGTCAAATGTATCAAAGCCACATCTGGCTTGAAACCAACCATACATTTAATACTCAATTATTTTTATTAAATAAAAGTAAATATAATATTAACAAGTACAACTCTAAGAAATTAGAATATCTTAAGAAACAAATTATATATGAAAATGCTAGCACCAAACCTTCCAACTGCATAAATAACTTGATAATTTAATGAAAAAAAGCAAGAGTATAAAAAAACTGTTTCAAATAAATGTAATATTTAAAATCTATGAATAACAATTCAGTGTCCTAATACGTAAGATGATATTCTTTTATAGCTATGACATCATTCAAAAATTAAAGTCTTGGCAATGCCTACCATTGTGGTCTACCACTTCACTATGTAAATTTCAACAATTTTTGTATGCTAAAGAGCAATCAAATGGTAAATCCGGCAACAAAGACTAAATGTATCTCAAAATCTTTTCAAAAGCCAGTTTAATTCTGACTGTAGGATGTCCCTGATTTAGAAACACCCCAAGAATCAGGGCGATGTAGAGACCGGTCTGAATGGGACTCTGGAGCTATTGCAGGTCAACTGAGATTTGATCTGGGGTTTTCTTTAGACTCCTTGCCAAACTAAGTCTGGATTCATAGGCCCAAAGACAAATCAGAACCAGATTGGCCTTGAAGGGGCTGGAGCTTTTCCAAATGAATTAAAAAATCTGCTGAACATTTATCTATTTTAGTATGAACCTTTAATTTCCTGGCCTTGCAAAACAGATGATCTAGGTTTCTATCAGGTTTCTTTTGTTGCAAATTTTCTTTAAACGTCTAGGAGCATTATCACCCTGTTCCATAATAATTTCTACCTCATAAAAAGCAAAAATACTAAAATTATAAAATTAAAAGTCAGTAATACACAAAGAATAAACTAGAACATCAGGAAATAATTTCCTGAAAATCCTCTAAACCTAGTGGGAAAAGTGAGCCAAAATGAGTGCCAAGTTCTCCTGCAAGGCATTAGGCACGAATACCACTTTGAATTTTACTGTGCAACCCTCAAAGTCCCTGGAATCACTACCTGGCAAACTAAATTCCCATTCCATTGCAAAGCAACACTGTCTACTCCTTTATATGTCCTGATAGACCGTGTGTATCGTCCCAGACAGCAGAGTATTTTTTTTTATAAAGCAGGATTTATTGAGAAGACAGAAAAGCTCCCACAGTGGGAGGGGACCCGAGGGGTTGCCCGACAGTATTTTAAGTCTTTCTATTCTTTAAGCTAAAGGGTAACATTTCAACCTAACGCTCCAGTCAATAAGATACTATACTGGTCAGAATTTTAGGCTTTTTTTCTTTCTAAATACACGTAAAGGCCAGCTAACTCTTAACTGTTGCTTGCATTCGGATTCCCGGTCTGAGGACTCTTAGGAACAATCAGTGGGACGTAGAGTGGAGTAAAGGATGGGGGCAGTATGGCTTTATACCTGGAAAAGTAGAGGACGAGCTAAAGGTGGTGGAACAGAGGCGCAGGGACTCGGGAAAGTGAAGGTCAGGAGATGAGTGCATTGTTAAAGCGAGACAGGGAGAAGGGATGCCTGGGAAAAGAGTGAAGAATTCTACCTCGCGGGAAGCAAGATAGGAAGTGCAGGTTAAGCGAGCGCGCAGGTGGGAAGAGGCGTTGGCTTTCCCTGGGATGGGAAGAGTTAGGGTGAGAATTAGAAGTAAGAAGCAAGACTCTTGGCAGCAAGCCTGTTCGAATAAAAGGAGGTAGGGGAACACCAAGGCACCGTGGGGAACGCGGCTCACACACGACGAGCCCCCGCTGGGGAGGAGACGAAGCCCCAGAAGGAAATGGCTCTGCTGGCGCAGCGGCGAGCGCTGCCAGTCCCCGCGCGCGCTCCCAGGGCTGCGCCCTCGGAGGTTACCTTTGAGCTGGGGCAAGGGGTGCAGCTCCGCCTGGCTGCCCTGGCTGCGGAACTGCGACGAGCCCTGGGAGCGCTTCTGCCTCTGCGCCTTGCGCACCGATTTCCGGGTGAAGC
>NW_007260042.1:91252-102557 GCF_000164805.1 Carlito syrichta | reverse complement strand
TCCCGGGGCGCTGCCATTGAGGGTCCCCTCGGAGCCGCCGCCGCGGCGCCCGCTCTTCTCGGTCAGCGCCGGCCCCTCATCGCCCAGGCGCTGACCCGCCGCGCCGCTGCCCGGCGTGCACACGCTAGCTGCTCGCTGCGCTGAGCGGCCCGAATTCCCTCCCCCAAGCGCCCGTCGGCCGCCCACAGAGAATCCCCGGCGAGCGACCGCTACAACTTGAGAAGGTGGTTGGTACAGGCAAGGGAGTGTGTGCGCGTGTGCGCGCGCGCGGGGGCGCGCGGCACGGGGGCGGGGCCTCTCGGTGGGGGGGAGGAGTTTGACTGACAACTTCCGCGGGGTCCCGCCAGCCTCTCAGGGCAGCGGAGGGGGGAGGAGGGGAAGCATACCAGCTCCCTCAGCCAATCGCGCGGCTAAGCGGCAGGAAAGGGGTGGGGCGTGGTCGCCTGGGCGGTCTGTCAAGCGTTGGGAGGGGAGGCAGAGGAGTGGGCGTGGCTGTGTGACGGGCTTCGGCCACAGCCAACCGTAAGTGAAGAGGGCGAGCGGGGTGCCATCTGCGTCACCACAGTGTAACAAATCTCTCGGGAAGGAGGGAAGTGGCCCTCCACCCGCGGGCACTTGTGCACGCCTGCGCCACAGCTACGGGCTGTAATTGCTCTCCTGACAGCTCACGGGCAGAAAACTTGAGAGGGGGAGTTCAGAGAGCAAAATACGGCGCCCTTCCCTTCCCTTCGCCTCTGCTGGCCAATGAGGAACTGTAGCGACTGGTGGGGAGCAGGAGGGCTAGGGCGCGAAAGATCGCCAGGTGTTACGACACTGAAAAGGGCGGAGCAAAGGTCGGATGGGGGACCGCGTGGTGTGATTGACGGGCCCCAGAGAAGGCGGGGAGGTGAGCTCATACAATCGTTACGAGATAGTGGGCTCCTGGGCGGGTCTTGAAGCCTCTGTGGCCCTAAGCCGCGTAATTGGCAGTTACAGAATAAATTTGTAGCTTTCGGATGGTTCAGCTCCCGCGTGGTGTTTGGGCAGTCTAGCGTCTACTGCTTCAAAGAGTTCTGCAAGTCGACGGCCTCCAAAGAGAGGTTTCTCGTTCCCTATTTAGAATCCTAGTTTTCACTCCTTCAGCCAAAGACCTTCAACTACTCCAACGAGAAGAGTACAAATTCACTGGTCAGTGGTTTGTGGATTGGAGGCTTGCCATTTACTCTTAATGGGATTTGGGGGGGGGAGGGGAGGGAGATTCCGTCTAGATTTTTTTTTTTTTTTTTTTTTTTGAGTTGGAGTCTCACTCGGTCGCCCAGACTGGAGTGCAGGGGCCGCTCCCGGCCACCGCAGCCTCGACCTGCTGGGCTCCGGCGATCCTTCCGCCTCAGCCTGCCGAGTAGCACTACAGGCGCGCGCTACCACACCCGGTTAATTTTTGATTTATTGTAGAGATGAGGTCTCGCCAAGTTGCCCAGGCGGGTCTCGAACCCGCGGGCTCAGGCAATTCACTCACCTCGGCCTCCCAAAGTGCTAGGATTACAGGCTGAGCCACCGAGCCCGGCCGATTTTAAATTTCTTAACAAGGATTCATTATCTCAGTTTTTTGTGCAGTGCTTTCCATTTAATGGTAGTTAATAAGGGATCTGAACAGTCTATCTCCCTTTGCGCTGGTGGATCTGAATCTGCAATCCTCTCCCTCGAGCGCCAGACCTTTTTCTTTTGAGATAAAAAATATTTAAGCAAATACTTACGCAGATATTTAAGTGAAGCTACCTGGTGAATGTGCACAGAAAATTCCAATTTTGAGTAGGAAGTTGAATTCTAGAACTAGAAGCAAACATATTATCCTCAAAACATCGTCTCCTTCAGAGTCACTGGGTGGTGAAATTGTACACAATCCTCTCAGTCAAGGAGTTTCAAACCTCAGCAAGATTTCTGACGCTTTTCTCTCTCTCATCAGTCAAGCTCCAGATCTTGAATATACCTTCACAAATGTTCAAAACCAGGCCTTTTTTCAAATTTATACAACCCACCACCAAACATAGTTCAGGACTTTCAAAATCACTGCCAGACCAATCTTGTAAAATGCCACATTTATCTGCCCATGTGAAGAACCACCCAATGCCTACAAAATAGTGTTCAAATTCAAGACTTTTCAATCTAACTCCCAGTTGTTTTTCCAGGTATAAATCTCTCCATGTGTCTACACAAACTCTTTTAGTTTAGGCACATCATTCCACATACTGACCCCTAAAAGTATTTGTTGTGCTTCTTCAACACTTTGTCTCTGCTGTTCCAGCATCTTGAAATAATCCACTTTCCCCCCATCTTCTTGGAACATTTTTTCTTCTAAACCCAGCTCACCTCCTTTTTTTTATGAAGCTGTTCGTGACAATCCAGCCAGAGGTGATGCCTCCCTTCTTTGTATTCCTATTGCACTTATTGTCTGCATCACTCACTGGGTCTATCATCACATACTGTCTGAGATGGCAGTATGATCTCCCCCCTACCCAAAGTCTGTAAACACCAAGAGAGCAAGAACTCAAGTATTTTACACCTCTTTATCCCCAACGAGCACAGGATAGATAGAAAGTACATAACAATCAAATTTGTAGTTCTCAACAGCAGGGTTTCTAAAAGTGTAGTTGTTGGATGGATTACCTGCATCACAATCGTCTGGAGTGGTTATTTAAAATGTAGATTCCTGGACCTCATCCCCAACACAGACTCAGAACCCATGGGAAAAGCACTGAGAAATCATTTTAGTAAGGTCCCGGCTGCGTGTGCTGGCTCCTGCCTGTAATTTCAGCACTTTGGGAGGCTGAGGCAAGAGGATTGCCTGAGCTCAGTGGTTCGAGACCAGCCTGGACAACTTGGTGAGACCTCATCTCTACAGCATATCAAATCAACTAGCTGGGTGTGGTAGCACTGGCCTGTAGTTCTGGCTACTTGGAAGGCTGAGCTGGAAGGATTGCCGGAGCCCAGGTCGACGCTAGGGTGACTATGAGTGTGCCACTGCACTCCAGCCTGGGCAACAGAGTGAGACTCCAACTCAAAAACAAACAAAAAAGATCAAGTCAAAACCTGAAAAGAGAGGATGACACTCCAGATTCAAGGTGCCAAGCATTTTAGAGGGGAAAGAACAATAGCTCAAGCATCAAAAGACCTGATTTTATATTATCAATAGTATGATCCTATCAGAGCCTTAGTTTCCACATTTGTACATCAAAAAAAAAAGAGCCGGGTTCGGTGGCTCAGCCTGTAACCCCGCGCCTTGGGAGGCTGAGGTGAGTGGATTGCCTGAGCCCGTGGATACGAGACCCGCCTGGGCAGCTTGGTGAGACCTCATCTCTACAATAAATCAAAAAATTAGCCGGGCGTGGTAGAGCATGCCTGTAGTTCCAGCTACTTGGAAGGCTGAGGCTGAAGGATCGCCGGAGCCCAGCAGGTGGAGGTTGCGGTGACCAGGAGCGGCCACTGCACTCCAGTCTGGGCGACAGAGTGAGACTCCAACTCAAAAACAAAAACAAAAGTGAACAGCCTTCTTCACAGGGTTGGTATGAGTTTTAAATGTAACACATGAAAGAAAACACTCAAGGAAGTGAAAATTATACAGATGATAATTTTATACATATATTTAGCAAACATTTATTTATTTTCTAATTACTGTCTTAAGTAAATAAGGTATCTGGGTCCTAGACAAAGATTTAGTCTCTGAAATCTTATAAGAAAATTGCAATGTCGTTCATCTTATCCAAGGCGATCTACAGATTTAACTCAACACCCACTAAATTACCAGCAGCATTCTTCTTAGACCTGGAAACTACAATACAGGAATTCATATGGAAATATAAACAACCACGAATAGCCAAAACAATCCTCAGAAGAAAAAAAAAAGGAAGGAGGCATCACACCCCCAGACTTTAAGCTTCCTTATAAAGCTACAACAATCAAAACAGCCTGGTGTTGGTACAAAAACAGGAAAATAGACCAATGGAACAGAATAGAGATTCCAGAAGCAAAACCTCAATTTCTCAACTAACTCATTTTCGACAAATCCTCCAAAAACAACCACTGGGGAGAGGAGAACCTATTCAGTAATTGTGCTGGGAAAACTGACTGACCACATGCAGAAGATTAAAACAAAACTCCTACTTATCACCATACACAAAAATCAACTCTAAATGGATCACAGACCTAAATGTAAAACCTCAAACTGTAAGAACCTTAGAAAATGCAGGAGACACCCTTATGGAAATTGGAACTGACAACAATTCCTGATCAAAACCCCAAGTACCCATGCCATAAGAGATAAGATACACAAGTGGGACCTCATCAAACTGACAAGCTTCTGCAAAGCCAAAGAAACCATCAAGAGAGCAGGGAGACAGCCCCAGACTGGGAAAAAATAACTGTATATCTGACAAAGTCCTAACATCTAGGATCTACAAGGAACACAAATGAGCTGAAAGAAAAAAAACAAACAGTCCCATTACAAAGTGGGCAAAAAATATGAATAGATACTTCTCAAAAGAAGACATATGAGCAGCCAACAGATACATGAAAAAATGCTCAGCCTCACTGATCATCAAAGAAATGCAAATTAAAAGCACACTGAGATACCACCTAACTCCAGTCAGGTTGGCCATCATCAATAACTCAAAAAGCAACAGATGCTGGAGAGAATGTGGCGAAAAGAGAACACTTCTACATCATTGATGGGAATGTAATCTAGTACAGTCTCTGTGGAAAACAGTGTGGCGATTCCTATAAGATCTAAAAATCAACCTCCCATGTGACCCCACAATACCCCTACAGGAAATATACCCAAAGGAACTCAAATCACTCTATGAAAAAGATACCTGCACATGCATGTTTATTGCAGCATTATTTCCAATGGCAAAAACATGTAACCAACTGTGCTGCCCATTGAAAGAGGACTGGATTTTTAAAATGTGGTACATATGCATGATGGAATATTATGCAGCCATAAAGAAGGACAAAATTATGAACTTCACAGCAACTTGGATGGACTTAGAGACTGCAATACTGAATGATCTATCACAGAAACAAAGAACCGAGTATCACATGTTCTCTCTCATAAGCGAACCTTGAACAACTATCATAATACTATAAGAAAGGGATTGGCAGTAGTGGGAAACTGCCAGGGGAGAGCGGGGATGGGACTGGCAGAAATGGGAAACTGCCGGGGGAGGGGAACACACCTCATCAACAAGGGTACCTGCATAATGAACATTTGTATACCTAACCCTGAATTGTACTCCACATATTTAAATTTAAAAATTAAAAAAACAAGCAAACAAAAACTGCAGTGTCAATACTAGCCTGTATATGCCCCTGGTAGCAGGAAGAGTGATTCCTGCTCCTTTCCATACATGAAGAGCCGTGGTGAGGAGCAATTCAGAGACCAAGACTTGTCACCAGCAAATTCCATGGATGGATTTACCCTCACATGACTTGACTTCCTTAGTTTACAAAAATATGATTGCTTACTGATCTCATTTTTCTGCTGGGGAAAATGATTCAGAAAACAATAATATCCACAATATGAAAATCACGGTTGCTTAATGGTTTTAAAGAGTACATCAGAGAGAGTGTTCCTTTCAAATCACTGTGAAATTCTCTAAAGCATATCCAAGCAAAGTTTTGACTGAACGTTCTTTCCTTAAGAGCCATGATTCCCAAAGTGTGATTCTCAAACTTTCCTGAAGAACCATGATTCCCAGTAGAACAGCAGACCAAGGTGCTTTATCTGCAGAATCAAATAGTAGGGGTTTTTCCCAAATTTTCAAAAATAAAATAAAATTTCTCTTTTATATCTCTTTGATCCTTACTACCACATTATTATACTAAAATATAACTCAAGATAGTATCTGATTTTTCATAAATATGTTAATTTTTAGAGCCTCCTTTTGTTTATTTTAAATATCATTATTTAAAATTCTAAAGAAATAAAAGAGAAACAAGAAAAGTCTCACGCTACCCCTGCCTCCTAACATCCAGTTCCCCACTGGATTGTCAACCAATGCTATCAGTATCTTTTTTCTTTTCCTTTTTTTTTTTTTTTTTTGAGTTGGAGTCTCACTCTATTGCCTAGACTGGAGTGCAGTGGCATGCTTATGGCCACCGCAGCCTCAACTACTGGGCTCAGGTGATCCCTCCACCTCAGCCTTCCAAGTACCTGGAACTACAGGCATGCACCACCATGCCCACCTAATTTTTTGATTTATTGTATAGACGAAGTCTTGCCAAGTTGCCCAGGCTGGTCTCGAACCCATGGGCTCAGGCAATTCACTCGCCTTGGCCTCCCAAAGAGCTGGGATTACAGGCTGAGCCACCAAGCCTAGCCCAGTTTCTTATATATGTTTCCAGAGATATAATATGTTTAATTGCTTAAAGCTTAACGAATTCATGTTTTAAAAAGCTGCCCGGACAACTTGGCGAGATCTCGACTCTGCAATAAAAAAAAAAATCGAAAAAACTATTTAAGAGAGCATTGAATCCTAACTACTAGATCACCAGGGAAATGAGTATTGTTAAAATATCCATACTACCAAAGCAATATACAGATTTAATGTACTCTATATAAAAATTTTAATGACATTCTTCACAGAAATAGAAAATCCTAAAATTCATATGCAACCACACACACACAAAAAAACAACCAAATAGCTAAAGGAAAACTGAGAAAGAAGTTGGAGGCATCGTACTTTCTGATGTAAAACTAATTATATTACAAAGCTGTAGTAAGTTAAAAAGTATAGTACAGGTATAAAGACAGACACATAAGCCGGGCTCGGTGGCTCAGCCTGTAATCCCACGCTTTGGGAGGCTGAGGTGAGTGGATTGCCTGAGCCCACGGGTTCGAGACCCACCCTGGGCAACTTGGCGAGACCTCATCTCTACAATAAATCAAAAAATTAGCTGGGTGTGGTAGTGCGCACCTGTAGTTCCAGCTATTTGGAAGCCTGAGGCGGAAGGATCACCGGAGCCCAGCAGGTCAAGGCTACAGTGGCCGGGAGCGGCCACTGCACTCCAGTCTGGGCGACAGAGTGAGACTCCAACTAAAAAACAAAAAAAAGACAGACACATAAACCAATGGAACACAATAGAGAGCCCAGATGTAAATCCAAACATATACAACCAACTAATTTGTAACAAGGGCACCAAGAGCACACAATTGGGTAAGGATAGTCTCAATACATGGTGCTGGGAAAACGATATTCACATGCAACACAATGAAATTGTGTTATACTCTTATACCAGAAACTAAAATCAATTCAAAATGAATAAAAGACCTAATGTAAGACCTAAAACCATAAAACTCCTAGGAGAAAACAAGGGGAAAGTTTGTCAACATTGGCCTTGGCAACGATTTTTTTTTTTTTTTACTATCACACCAAAAGCTCAGGCTACAAAAGCAGAAATAAATGGGACTACATCAAACAAAAAAGCTACACAGCAAAGGAAAATCAACAAGATGAAAAAGCAATCTATAAACTGGAAAAAAATATTTGCAACCTATGTATCTGACAAGGGGTTAGTATCCAGACTTTATAGAGAACTCTTACAACTCAATAGCAGAAAAATAAGTCCATTAAAAAATGGACAAAGGACCTGAACAGATGTTTCTCCAAAGAAGACATAAAAATGCTCAACATGCCAGGCTCGGTGGCTCAGCCTGTAATCCCGCACCTTTGGGAGGCTGAGGTGAGTGGATTGCCTGAGCCCGCGGGTTCGAGACCCGCCTGGGCAGCGAGATCTCATCTCTACTATAAATCAAAAAATCAGCCGGGCATGGTAGTGCATGCCCGTAATTCCGGCTACTTGGAAGGCCGAGGTGGAAGGATCGCCAGAGCCCAGCAGGTCAAGGCTGCGGTGACCGAGAGCGGCCACTGCACTCCAGTCTGGGCGACAGAGTGAGACTCCAACTCAAAAAAAAAAAAAAAAAAAGCTCAACATATATATAAAATAGTACTCAACATCACTAATAATAAGGGAAGTGCAAATTAAAAGTACTTAGGAGGCCGGGTTCAGTGACAGCCTGTAATCCCAGCACTTTGGGAGGCCGAGGTGAGTGGATTGCCTGAGCCTGCGGGTTCGAGAGCCACCAGGGCAACTTGGAGAGACCTCGTCTCTACAATAAATTTTAAAAATTAGGTGTGGTAGCGCGCGCCTGTAGTTCCGGTTACTTGGAAGACTGAGGCGGAAGGATTGTGGAGCCCAGCATGTCGAGGCTGTGGTAGCCGGGAGCTGCCACTGCGCTCCAGCCTGGGTGACAGAGTGAGACTCCAACTCAAAAAAATTTTTTTAAATAAAATTAGTAAAAGCACTAGGAGATATCACCTCATACTCATAAGGATGGGTATTGTCAAAAAGACAAGATAAAAAATGTTGGTTCCTGTGCCTTTGGGAGGCTGAGGTGAGTGAATTGCTTGAGCCCACAGGTTCGAGTCCCACCTGGGCAACTTGGCGAGACCTCATCTCTACAATAAAATTAAAAAACTAGCTGGGCGTGGTAGCGCGTGCCTGTAGTTCCAGCTACTTGGAAGGCTGAGGTGGAAGGATCACCAGAGCCCAGCAGGTCGAGGCTGCGGTGGCCGGGAGCAGCCACTGCACTCCAGTCTGGGTGACAGAGTGAGACTCCAACTCAAAAAAAAAAAAAAATTAAGTTAGAATGGATTGGATTTTCATTACCATAAGATTATTGTTCTTGCCTAGCAAGAAAAAGTGATGTGTATGTGGAACTATCCATAGTTCTAGCCCTACTAACTACAAAGAAAATGAGATTATCAAGAGACATAACTGTGCTCAATCAAAGAATAGTTCCATTCAATCAAAGAATAGTTATTAACTCCCTATAATGTGTCTGGCCCATTCCAGGTGCTTGGTATATAAGGGTGAATAAGAAAAAGTCTCCCTGCATGGTCTCCCTGCATGGAGCTTACCATCTGTGGTGAAGCCTCCCATCAATTTAAGTTCAACTTTGGAAATACAAGTAAAGCAAGCAATATGCGTCAGAGGAAACACCATGTGATTACACACACAGACCTCCAGAGCTGCTTTGGTGACCCACTAGGGTGACCTACTTGTCCTGATTTGCTAGGGAGTTTCCCAGTTCTAGCATTGAAAGTCCCATGTCCCAAGAGCCCCCTCTATTCTGGACACACCAGATGGTTGGTTCCTCTATAAACTAAACACGCAACAACACATATTTACTAAAGGCCTATTAAACATAGGTAAACATTGTGGCCTCTACCCTAAGAGAGCAGAGCTCTAGGAAAAGAGAAGAGGCATTCAGAAAAAAATAACTTCTCATTCAGGATACAATTTGATAAGAGCCAGGGCAATACATTCAGAGTAGTTCACACGTGGTATTAGTGCTGAGGTGGAGAAAATGAAATTTAAGCTGGCCGGACACAGTGACTCATGCCTATAATCCCAGCATTTGGGGAGGCCAGGGTGAGAGGATTGCTTGAGCCCATGTGTTTGAGAACAGGCTGGGCAACTTGGCAAGACCTCATCTCTACAATAAATCAAAAAATTAGCTGGGCGTACTGGCACTTGCCTGTAGCTCCAGCTACTTGGAAGGCTGAGGCGGAAGGATCAGCTGAGTCTAGCAGATCGAGGCTGCGGTGACCAGCAGCATGCCACTGCACTCTGGCGTGCGTGACAGAGTAAGACTCCAACTCAAAAAAATAAAATTTAAATAAAATAAATTTAAGCTGGACCTGGAGGTTTGGGCATAAATACATAGGTAATAAATACACAATTTTTTATAAATAAATTCTGGTTTGGGGGTTCCCCCTCATAAATGCAAAAAAAAAAAAAAAATAAAATAAATAAATAAATAAATAAATACATAGGTAGAGAAAAAGAGGAGAGGTAAGGGAGATCACTATCCAATTATCTCTACACATGTCTCAAACTCAGTGTTCAACTTGCTTGTATTATGTTCACCTCCTACTCCTCTTTCTATCTCACTACATTACTGTCCACCAGTCAACAAAGTAAGTAAGAAATGGTATGAAGATGTCACAGTGGAAAGAATAGGTATGTAGAGGGGAGGTTAGAAGATGTGTTGACTAGAGAAGGCGGTTTCTGGAGGGAGTGATGGGAAAGAAGGCTGGGAAAGGTACATTCATTCATTTACTCGAAAGATGTTCAGTGCTTATTGTTGACTTTTCTGTTCTAGGTTCTGGGTACAGAAAGGAAAACAATTCCTTCCCTCCAAGAGTCTGGAGGGGGAAACAAAAAAAACCCAAAACTCCAAACTCACCATAGAGAATGTAATAAATGCTGTGACAGGCCTGGGCATGGTGGCTCAAGCCTGTAATCCCAGCAATTTGGAAGGCAGAGGCAAGAGAATTGTCTGAGCCCAGGGGCTCAAGACCAGCCTGGGCTGGATGTGGTGGCACACACCTGTAGTTGCAGCTACATGGAAGGCCGAGGTGGAAGGATCGCTTGAACCCAGGAGGTCGAGGCTGCAGTAGCTATGAATGTGCCACTGCACTCCAGCCTGGGCAAGAAGGTGAGATTTTACCTCAAAACAAACAAACAAACAAACAAAAGGCTGTGACAGAGGTAAGCACAGAGGAGGAGTACAAAATCTATGGGAAGGAGATAAAGAAAGTCTTTTCCAGATGAAGACATTCTAAAGTTGAGAATTCAAGAACAAGGAGTTAGTCAGCAAAATAAACAACAACAGCAACAAAAGAGGAAACCCTCCCAAGCAGTGAGAATGTAATGTACAAGGCGCAAAACTCGGAAAGAAGGGGATACGTAAGGAAGCTGAAGGAGTTGGTGTGAACTTTCTGCGGTGAGCAGAAGATGAGGCTATTGAGGAGGACAGAGTGGGCCATGAAGGGCTTCGTGTGCAGTTATTGGACTTTATCCGTAAGTCAGTAGGGAGACACTGAAGGATTTTAAGCAGGAGAGTAGCATCATCAAATTTGTATTCTAGAAAAATTTCATTGTTGGCAGTGTGAAGGTTGAACTGACTGTAGATGACAAGACCAGAGAAAGGGAGACCAGTAGGCCAGAAGAGGAATTATGAGAGTCTGAATAAGGCATGTGAGGTGGGCCAGAAAGATCAGCCTCAGGAGATATTGTAGATAAATAAAATGACATGGAGATTTATTGGGTCTGTATAGGGGAAAGGGATAGGGAGGAGGGAAGGATGATACCCAGGTACCTGGATTAAATGACTGGTGTGGCCGGGCTCGGTGGCTCAGCCTGTAACCCCGTGCCTTTGGGAGGCTGAGGTGAGTGGATTGCCTGAGTCCGCGGGTTCGACACCCGC
>NW_007260042.1:90610-91170 GCF_000164805.1 Carlito syrichta | reverse complement strand
CAGCAGGTCGAGGCTGCGGTGGCCGGCAGCGGCCACTGCACTCCAGTCTGGGCGACCGAGTGAGACTCCAACTCAAAAAAACCCAAAAAAAACAAAATAAATGACTGGTGTGTAGCAATGCCATGTCATGAGACTGAGTGGGGAAGAAGAGGTAGACACAAGTCAGATGCTTAAAGTTTAAGAGATGTGCAGTAAGCAATTGGATAGTCTCGTGGGAAGGAGATCTGGACTAAAGATAGAAATTTGGTAGTCATCAGTATCCAGACAGTAGATGGAAGGAACTCTAAGAATGAGTATATAGAATGAGAAGGAAAAGGTGAGAAATTCCCTGAGGTACCATATTTGAGGAAGCAGTGGAGAAAGAAGATGGTGTCTGATTACAGAGTGTCAACAAGTTTGGGCCTAATCCTGAAGTCAGTGGGGAGATACCAAAGAATGTTTGGATGAAAGATGTCATGTATAGTCGGGCTCAGTGGCTCAGCCTGTAATCCCACGCCTTTGGGAGGCTGAGGTGAGTGGATTGCCTGAGTCCGCGGGTTCGAGACCCGCCTGGACAGCGA
>NW_007260042.1:85429-90590 GCF_000164805.1 Carlito syrichta | reverse complement strand
GATCGCCGGAGCCCAGCAGGTCAAGGCTGCGGTGGCCGGGAGCAGCCACTGCACTTCAGTCTGGGTGACAGAGTGAGACTCCAACTCAAAAAAAAAACAAAAAAAAAAGATGTCATGTGGAAAGCATTACTTTAAAAACACTGGGTGGGGGAAGTGGAAGCCAAAGAGATGACTGAAGGTGTCCAAGTGGTAAGAACTTGAACGAGTGATGCTAAGCAGTGCATGTCAGCAGCATCCACAGAACTTTTTCATGCTATCCCTTCCTAGCTCCCCAAAGAAAATAAAAACCCTAAGGTAGAAGAGGCAAAACACGTATCTTTTAAAAAAATTCCCAAGTGATACTCTAATTCCTACCCCTACCCTATTCCCCTTCTTCGGTGATCAGTGGCTTAAACTAAAAATGATCTTGGGAATAAACGTGAGAGACATTACAAAAGAAACTCTAGAGAGTTTTGATTAAAGGTGGAGGAGAGACTGGCGAGTCACGAAGAATTACAAGTGATGCCAAGGTTTTGAATTGGGTGACCAAACGAATTTAACAAAAAATCCAGAAGCTGAGCCAGTTTTCTTTTGAAGGAGGGGAGGTGAGGGGTGTCAGAGGAAGGAAGGAAGGAAAGGGGAAGCAAACACGAATCTGAGGTTAGACATGTTGAGTTAATAGAACTTTTTAAGGTCATTGAAGCTGGAGAGCTGGATCTTTATTTTTAAAAAGAGGTGATGACATGTTGTATATTAATCCAGAGAAAGAAGATGAATAGCCTGGGCTGACAGCCTGGAGTAGGCCAGAGCAAAGAAGGAAATTACACAACACAAGCCTCTTTTTCCTCTTTAAGGAAAAGAAATCATGACAGAAACAAATGGGCAAAAGATGTATAGCTTTCGTCATGTGCCTCAGCATTCTCCAGTGCCAAGCGACCAGTAGGACTTTACAGGAGAACTCGGCTCAGGGCAGCTCCTTGTATCTGCTGGGTACCCCATAAACACACACACACACACACACACACACACACACTCACATTGCTTTCTTAATTTCTAACTACCTTTCAAATAAAACTATACCTAGATCTTTTCATGATGCCTTTATAGAGGAAGCAACAATCTATCTACCAACTAAGCACCTCTTCCAAGTTTCAGGCAAAACCTAAACAATGCTTTTGGCATTCCAGCTTCTTGATTGGCTAAGGCCTCTTCTTACACTCAGGCGTTAAGTCCCACTCCCTCTCAGCGAATTACAGTGATTGTATTCAAACTTTCTTAAGGTAAAGGATAGAGATAGGACTGGAGAACTACCTTAACCTTGTGTAAGATATAATTCCAGTGCTTGCACATGATGGACATATTTCAACATGAACTATTCTAATATTGGTCTTCTTAAGAGACAAGGTAGCCGGGCTCAGTGGCTCAGCCTGTAATCCCGCGCCTTGGGAGGCTGAGGTGAGTGGATTGCCTGAGCTCACGGGTTTGAGACCCGCCTGGGCAACTTAGCGAGACCTCATCTCTACAATAAATCAAAAAATTAGCCAGGTGTGGTAGCGCGTGCCTGTAATTCCAGCTACTTGGAAGGCTGAGGGAGAAGGATCGCCGGAGCCCAGCAGGTCGAGGCTGCGGTAGCCGGGAGAGGCAACTGCACTCCAGTATGGGTGACAGAGTGAGACTCCAACTCAAAAAAAAAGAGTGAAGGTATTACACCAATTCAATTATAGCACTACTACATAGCACTACTTCCTTCTAGGTGCTAAGGAAACAAAAGTGGGGAGGACACAGCTTATGTTGCATCGGAGTTTACAGTTTCATGGTGAAATAAAGTTAAGCACACAGAGGATCACAGTATAAGTTAAGAAGATAAGGGATGTACTAACAGAATGCTATTAGGGGTAAAAGAGGAAAAATAGTATTCTGCTTGGGGAATGAAAAACAAGTGGCAGGAAGGAGCTGGAAATCTAAAATTGACTTTGAAGTATGCATAGAATTTAATGAGTATAAATGTAGAGGAAAGGGGAAGAACATTCAGGTAGAGGGAACAGCATGAGCAAGGTCACAGAGACAGAATATGTTTGGCATATTTGGAAAACAGCAAATAGTTTCTTTTAGCTGAGGTGTGGGAGGGCAGTAGGACATAAAGGTAAGAACATAGATTGGGGACTTATTACAGAGGACCTTAAATGCAGAGTCAGGAGTTTGTACCTGATTCTTTAAGTAGTGGGGAGCTATTGAAGAATTTGGGGTGAGGCAGTGATTGATCAGACCTTGATCTAAAAGGTTTAACCCCACAGTTGTCAACTGGGAAAAAAAAGGGGGGAAAGCTGCAGACAGAGAGAAATTTTGGACATGTTGTGCTTAACAGGTCTGTGAACTCTCCAAATGAAGAAACTCAGTAACACCAGGAATGAGGGTCTGTTACTCAGGAAAAAGGTATGTTAAGGTCTTTGTTGTCTAGTTCATCCATCTATTTTATTTTTTCTTGAGTTGGAATCTCACTCTGTCGCCCAGACTGGAGTGCAGTGGCCGCTCCCGGCCACCACAGCCTCGACCTGCTGGGCTCCGGCGATCCTTCCGCCCCAACCTTCCGAATAGCCAAGCACTATTATAGGCAAGCGCTACCACACCCGGCTGATTTTTTTATTTATTGTAGAGATGAGGTCTCGCCAAGTTACCCAGGCAGGTCTCGAACCTGCGGGCTCAGGCAATTCACTCACCTCAGCCTCCCAAATGCACGGGATTACAGGCTGAGCCACCGAGCCCGGCTTTAGTTTATCCATCTATAAACAGGAACAAGCATGCTTACTTTGAAGATTATTTGGGGAATCAGAGATAATGTTTTGAAAAACACTTATCAGCTGGGCTCGGTGGCTCAGCCTGTAATCCCATGCCTTGGGAGGCTGAGGTGAGTGGATTGCCTGAGCCTGCGGGTTCGAGACCTGCCTGGGCAGCTTGGCAAGACCTCATCTCTACAATAAATCCAAATTAGCCGGGCGTGGTAGCGCGCACCTGTAGTTCCAGTTACTTGGAAGGCTGAGGTGGAAGGATGGCCGGAGCCCAGCAGGTCGAGGCTTCAGTGGCTGGGAGCGGCCACTGCACTCCAGTCTGGGCGACAGAGTGAGACTCCAACTCAAAACAAAACAAAAATGCATTCGGAATATTTTCAGTTATGGAGTGATTTTCTGAATGGATCAGTACCCAAAGAAACTGGTTACGGAGGTGAGGGAAAGTTCTGTAAAATGTAGGAAACTGAACAATTTGTGAAAAAGTAGAAATCTTCCTAGGAGACACAAACACAGAAAGACAATACAAGAAAAGATATAGTCCATCTGGAGGAACCAAATACTGGAAGGTGCAGCAAATTGCAGGATAAGGAGAAAAACTCATGAGAATAAAAGAGGGTGGAGTGGCACCTCCAGCTTTCATCCTTTCTTTTTGTCCTCTCATTCCTCATTTCTGGACAATGGTCATCTCAGAACTGAACTTGAAGCTTCATTCTTTTCTCTACCAGTCTATTCTGCAGTTTACTGCTGCCACAGTGGCCTTCCTTAACTTTAAGAATCACATCACTCCCCCACCAGACACCCTTAGGGAAATTGGTACCTTCAGCAGCCACCATATAAGACTACCACTGAAGTAGACTATGCCTCCCCACAATTAAACAGATGTGAGTTTGGCCCTCAGCTTCTCAAAGCTTCCTGTCTTTAGGACTTCATGTTATTTCCTACTTTGTCTTGCTTTTATAGAACCTAAGTCTCTGTGTGTCTCTGGATTACACCTCCTTTTGCTTCTAAGTAGATTCTTATCTGTTCTCTCAGTCTCTTACTTGCCTGGAGTCCTGGTATTGAAAACTTAAATTGGCTCTCTGAACTCCAGTTTATAGAATTTTAACCTGGGAGGCCACAAGGATGTCTCCTTGCAGCCAGTGCTCCCTGCTTGAGAGGCAATGAGGGACTGAAGAAGGAATACTGAATTTAAAATCAGGGTTTGAGTGATAGCTCTGATTTTGCCACTGAGAGAACGTCTAGAGCTGTGTGGTCACTAGCCAAATGTGGCTGTGGGACACTTGAAATGTGGTTAATGTGACTGATAAACTGAATTTTAAATTTTATTTAATTTTAATTTTAAACCGGAAACACTGTAAACCATTTTTCCATTAAACACACTGTGGAAAATATTGTTGTACTGTAATGCCTCCTTTAGGTGCATACATAGTTGCTGATACACATATAAACATATTTCTGAACCAGTTGTATTAATAAATTGATTGGTTTGAATGCTTTTACATATTGATGTAACATTATAATATATAATATGTGTTTATTAAATATTTTATGCAGACAATGCGAGTTACAGTGATACCTATGTAAATAAGTATTTTAATTTTGATATAATAAATTAAGTTTCTAATTTTAAAAATAAGTGCGAGCCAGGCTCGGTGGCTCAGCCTGTAATCCTGCGCCTTTGGGAGGCTGAGGTGAGTGAATTGCCTGAGCCCACGGGTTCGAGACCCGCCTGGGCAGCAAAACCTCATCTCTACAATAAATAAAATAAACCCAGCTGGGCATGGTAGTGCATGCCTGTAATTCTGGCTACTTGGAAAGCTGAGGCGGAAGGATCACCGGAGCCCAGCAGGTCGAGGCTGCGGTGGCTGGGAGCGGCTACTGCACTCCAGTCTGGGTGACAGAGTGAGACTCCAACTCAAAAAAAAAAAAAAGTGTGAAAATTTTTAATATTTTAAATGAAGGCATACTTTTGATACAGAATTAAGCAAAGATGCAGAAGCTAGTAAGTACTAGAACTGGACCAGTAAAGAAAAGAGACTGGAAGAAGGCAAGTCATAAATTACAAAATGAATGGCAGTTGCAATTTGTTGCAGCAGGGCAAAATGAAAAAGTTGTTTGTTTGCTTTTTTGAATTGGAGTCTCACCCTGTCACCCAGGCTGGAGTGCAATGGCATGCTCACGGCCACCACAGCCTTGACTTGCTGGGGTCAGGTGATCCTTCTGACTCAGCCTTTCAAGTAGCTGGAACAACAGGCATGTGCCACCATATCCAGCTATTTTTTGATTTATTGTAGAGACGAGGTCTTACCAAGTTGTCCAGGCTGGTCTCAAACCCACGGGCTCAGGCAATCCACTCACCTTGGCCTCCCAAAGTGCTGGGACTACAGGCTGAGCTA
>NW_007260042.1:62614-85409 GCF_000164805.1 Carlito syrichta | reverse complement strand
GGCTGAGCTACCGAGCTGGCCAGCTGTTTGTTTTGTAAAACACAATTTAAAGATGATAAAGGAGCCGGGCTCAGTGGCTCAGCCTGTAATCCCAGTGCTTTGGGAGGCCGAGGTGAGTGAATTGCCTGAGCCCGCGGGTTCGAAACCCACCTGGGCAACTTGGTGAGAACTCATCCCTATAATAAATCAAAAATTAGCCGGGCGTGGTAGCGCGCGCCTGTAGTTCCAGCTACTTGGAAGGCTGAGGTGTAAGGATCGCCGGAGCCCAGCGGGTCGAGGCTGCAGTGGTCGGGAGTGGCCACTGCACTCCAGTCTGAGTGACAGAGTGAGACTCCAACTCAAAAAAAAAATAAAAGTAAAAATAAAGATGATAAAGTAGACAACAGTAGGGGACATTTTCAGCAAATACGTAGTGAATTTGATAAGACATTTCCTCTCAACAGTTAAAATAGAATCGATATTAGCTGCCTGAAATGATAACTAAATGCACAATAGATATTTTTGAACAATCTTTAGCAAGATCTGACCTTATAATGTCAGCCAACTATAAGATGACTTGGATTTTTATACAACAAAGAAAATCAGTTTTAGATAGAAAGGTTGTAAAAGAAATTTTTATTTTAGTTATGGAAATTTTGTTGGAAAAGTATAAGGAAAAGTGTTTAATATAGTATTGTACAAAAAGTGAAAGCTTGGTACAGCCATTATGGAAAACAGTATGGAGGTTTCTAAAAAAATTAAAAATAGAACTACCATATGATCAAGCAATCCCACTTCTGGGTATACATCCAAAGGAAATGAAATCAGTATCTCAACGAGATATGTGTATTTCATTCACTGCAGCAAGATATATGTTTTCATATCTTCGCTATTATTCACAATAGTGAAGATATGAAAACAGCTTAAGTGCCCATTGATGGATGAATGGATAAATAAAATGTGATATATATTTCACACACACATAGAATGGACTATTATTCATTCTTTTAAAAAGGAAAACAATCTTGCCATTTGTGGCAACATAGATGAACAATGAACCTGGAAGACATTATGCTAAGTGAAATAAGCTAGACGCAGATAGACATATACTACATGATCTCTCTTATATGTGGAATCAAAAAAGTCAAACAAAAAGACTTTAAGGTGGTTACCAGGGACCAAGAGGTGAGGAAAATAGGGAGCTGTTGGTCAAAGGGTACACAGTTTCCTTTCTAAGATGAATAAGTTCTGGAGATCTAATGAATAGCATGGTGACTATAGTTAATAATAGTTGGCCGGGCTCAGTGGCTCAGCCTGAAATCCCAGCACTTTGGGAGGCGAGTGGATTGCCTGAGCCCCCAGGTTCACCGCTAGCCTAGGCAACTTGGCAAGACCTGTCTCTACAGTAAATCAAAAATTAGGTGGGCATGGTAGCGCATGCCTGTAGTTCCGGCTACTTGGAAGGCTGAAGTGGAAGAACCGTCTGAGCCCAGCAGGTCGATGCTGGGGTGGTTGTGAGTGTACCGCTGCACTCCAGCCTGGGTGACAGAGTGAGACTCCAACTCAAAAAAAAAAAAAATAGTGTATTGGCTGGGTGCAGTGGCTCACACCTGTAATCCCAGCACTTTGAGAGGCGTAGGCGAGAGGATTGCCTGAGTTCAGAGGTTTGAGACCAGCCTGGGCAACCTGGGGAGACCTTGTCTCTACAATAAATCAAAAAATTAGTTGGGTGTGGCTGTGTGCGCTTGTGGTTCCAGTTACTTGAAAAGCCAAGGTGGAAGGATCGCCAGAGCCCAGCAGGTTGAGGCTGTGGTGGCTGTGAGTGTGCCACCGTACTCCAGCCTGGGCTACAGAGTGAGACTCCAGCTCAAAGTCTATAATACTGAGTGATCTTTCATAGAAACAAAGAACTGAGTACACGTGTTCTCACTCATAAGTGGACCTTGAACAATTATCCTAATACTATAAGAAAAGGATTGGCAGTAGTGGGAAACTGCCAGGAGGGGATGGGGAAGCGGGCTTAGCAGTAGTGGGAGTCTGCCTGGGGAAAGTGTGTGTGGGGGAGGAACACACCTCATCAACAAGGGTACCTGCATAATGAACATTTGTATATCTAACCCTGAAATGTATCCCACATCTTTAAAATAAAAAAACTAAAAGTTAAAAAAAGAAAAATGCCAGACTCGGTGGCTCAGCCTGTAATCCCGCGCTTTGGGAGGCTGAGGTGAGTGGATTGCCTGAGCCCGCGGGTTCGAGACCCGCCTGGGCAACTTGGCCAGACCTCATCTCCACAATAAATCAAAAATTAGCCGGGCGTGGTAGCGCGCACCTGTAGTTCCAGCTACTTGGAATGCTGAGGTGGAAGGATCTCTGGGGTCCAGCAGGTCGAGGCTGCGGTGGCCGGGAGCGGTCACTGCACTCCAGTCTGGGTGACAGAGTGATACTCCAACTCAAAAAAAAAAAGAGAAAAAGTGTATTGTATACTTGCAATTTGCTAACAGAGAAGACCTTAAGTGTTTTCACCACACAAAAAAGATAACTATATGAGATGATGGGTATGTTAATTAACTTGATTGTGGCAATCATTTCACAATAAATATGTATATCAACTAATCATGTCGTACTTCTTAAATATATACAATTTTTATTTGTCTATCAGGCCTCAATAAAACTGGGGGGAAAGGTAGAAGCTCTTCAGTTAAACCACTAAACAATTGCCTATTAAATACCCAAGTCTTGCTAACAATATCAATGTTCAAATTATGAGAAATTGA
Source organism: Carlito syrichta (assembly GCF_000164805.1). NCBI lineage: Eukaryota > Metazoa > Chordata > Mammalia > Primates > Tarsiidae > Carlito > Carlito syrichta. The sequence goes on along the minus strand of NW_007260042.1, from coordinate 82,656 downwards.
TTCAAATTGTGAGAAATTGCAAGGAACCTCTGCTTTAGAGAAGTCATGTGATATTAGAGACACTGCTCAATTAATACTTTTGATGTGTTTTGTCTCAAAGGACACTCAGACTTATTTTTGAAAAGTATCATTTTGCAACCTAAAAACAGAACTCATCGGTGTTGATATTTTTTATTCTTTTATTTATTTATTTATTTATTTATTTGTTTGTTTGTTTGTTTATTTATTCAATTTTTTTTGAATTGCAGTCTCACTCTGTCACCCAGACTAGAGGCGCGCCACTCAGCGGGCCTCGACCAGCTGGGCTCCGGCGATCCTTCCACTTCAGCCTTCCAAGTAGCTGGAACTACAGGCGCGCACTACCACGCCCGGCTGATTTTTTGGTTTATTGTAGAGATGAGGTCTCGCCAAGTTGCCCAGGCGGGTCTCGAATATTTTTTTACTTTTTTATTTTTTGAGTTGGAGTCTCACTCTGTCGCCCAGGCTGGAGGGCAGTGGCCGCTCTCGGCCACTGCAGCCTAGACCTGCTGGGCTCCGGTGATCTTTCCGCCTCAGCCTTCCAAGTAGTTGGAACTACAGGCGCGCGCTACCACGCCTGGCTGATTTTTTGATTTATTGTAGAGATGAAGTCTCGCCAAGTTGCCCGGGCGGGTCTCGAACCCGGGCTCAGCAATCCACTCACCTCAGCCTCCCAGAGTGCAGGATTACAGGCTGAGCTACCAAGCCCGGCTGATATTTTTGACTCTTTTATACCTGTCAAAAAAAATCATCAGCTAGATATGAAAAATATGGCTTCTGGGCAACTCCCTCAGGTCCCTTCCGCTGTAGGAGATTTTCTGTCTTCTCAATAAGTCCTGCTTTCTAAAAAAAAAAAAGAAAAGAAGAAGAAAAATATAGCTTCCATCACAAAGAAGGGTACTCCAGATATATTAAGTCAAAAGTCTAGGTTTATTATAACTTTAAAGCAAGAAACTTATCTTTCTTCTCTTATGTAATACATATTGAAGATATTCATGTTCAGTTTTCTGAAGTGTCATGGATATAGTTATTAAAATTGTTCTATATATGTGCAAATGCTATGAATCATCAGCTTGTGAAACTGTAGAAATAGAAGAAAATGAATGTAACGATCTTGTGCTTTTTTTTCTTTTTTAAATTTATTTTATTTTAAAAATGTGGGTTAGGTACATATGTGGTCATCATACAGGTAAAGTATGTGTCCCCCTGCCCCCCCCCCCGGCAGTGTCCCACTACTGCCATTCCCTTTCTTATAGTATTATGATAAATGTTTAGGGTCCACTTATGAGTGAGTACATGTGATACTCAGATCTTTGTTTCTGTGATAAATCACTGAGTATTATAGACTCTAATTCCATCCAGGTTGCTGCAAAGTTCTTACTTTTGTTTTTCTTTAGGGCTGCATAATATTCCATCATGTAAAAGTACCACATTTTCTTTATCCAGTCTACTTTCGATGGGCAGCACAATTGGCTCCATGTTTTTGCTATTGTGAATAATGCTGCAATAAACTTGCATGTGCAGGCATCTTTATTATAGAGTAATTTGAGTTCCTCCAGGTATATTCCCAGAAGGTCGATTTTCAGATTTTTTAGAAATCACCACATTGTTTTCCACAGAGGTTGTACTAGTTTACATTCCCACCAACAGTGTAGAAGTGTTCCCTTTTCCCCACATTCTCTCCAGCATCTATTGGTTTTTGAGTTATTGATGATGACCATCCTGACTCGAAGTAGGTGGTATCTCAGTGTGGCTTTAATTTGCATTTCTTTGATGACTAGTGAGGCTGAGCATTTCTTCATGTTGGCTGCTTGTATGTCTTCTTCTCAGAAGTGTCTATTCATATCTTTTGCCCATTTTTTAAATAGCGTTGTTTGTTTTTTTCCTTTTGGCACCTTTGAGTTCCTTGTAGATCCTGGATGTTAGGCTTTTGTCAGATTTACAGTTGACAAATATTTTTTCCCATTCTGTGGGCTGTCTCCCCACTCTGTTGATAGTTTCTTTTGCTTGGCAGAAGTTTTTCAGTTTGATGAGGTCCCACTTGTCTATCTTATTTTTTATGGCATTCGCTTTTGGAGAGTTGATCAGGAATTGGTGATCTTGTGCTTTTTTCCAAAGTTCATTGATTGAGTAGTGGAGAAACTTTACAAAGATTTAGTATAAGCCGGGCTCGGTGGCTCAGCCTGTAATCCCGCGCCTTTGGGAGGCTGAGGTGAGTAGGTTGCCTGAGCCCGTGGGTTCGAGACCCTCCTGAGCAACTTGGCGAGACCTCATCTCTACAATAAATCAAAAATTAGCCAGGCGTGGTAGCGTGCACCTGTAGTTCCAGCTACTGGAAGGCTGAGGTGGAAGGATCGCTAGAGCCCAGCAGGTCGATGCTGCGGTGGCCCGGAGCAGCCACTGCACTCCAGTCTGGGCGACAGTGAGACTCCAACTCAAAAAAAAACCCCCCCAAAAAAAAAAAACAACACAAAGATTTAGTATACTGTTAATTCTCATCTAAGATTTTATATATTTTTATTTTTTGAGTTTGAGCCACCGAGCCCGGCTTAAGATTTTATTGAAACAGAAGAAATACTTGCCAAATATTTGATAATCAAAGACAAAAAACAACATGATTATGTTTTTTACTGATATCACACTGCATATGAATGAGGTAAATTTGAAGCTCCAAAGACATGAAAATCTTGTCTGTGATCTAGCTTGTCTAGAACAGGAATTTATGTTTAAATAGACCAGTTTTTATAATACAAATCAATATCAATGTAATACATTTTCCTAACATGAATACGCAGATTTTTATTATAATAAAGAACATTATGCAAATTAGTTGTAAAATCTAAGAAAAATATGAACATATTTATTTATTTATTTATGAGTTGGAGTCTCACTCTGTCGTCCAGGCTGGAGTGCAGTGGCACACTCACGGCCACCCCAGTGTTGTCCTGCTGGGCTCTGGGATCCTTCCACCTCAGCCTTCCAAGTAGTTGGAACTACAGGTGTGCGCTACTACACCCAGCTAATTTTTTTTTTTTTTAATTGTAGAGACAGGTCTCGCCAAGTTGCTCGGGATGGTCTGGAACCCGTGGGCTTAGCCAATTTACTAGCCTTAGCCTCCTGAAGTGCTGGGATTACAGGCTGAGCCACTGAGCCCGGCCCACATTATTAACATTGATAAATTTGTAGCTGATATTCAGTTTAAGTAATACTCCTTTGAATTCGATGTTAATACTACTGAGTTGACATGAGTTAGCGCATTACTTAGACATAATTTTGAAATTGGTGGAATTTGCTTCAAAATCGAGTCAATTCTTCTAAAAGTAAAGAAACAATATGGACGCAACTATTAAAAGAAATTATTTGTGCCACTTGACTCAGTTATTGGAAAACTTTTAAGTATATTTGGAATAACTTAGATATGTGAATCTACTTTTTCAGCTATAAATTGTGTGAAATGTAAATACAGGTCAAATATTTCTGATGCAAATTTAGCATTTGAATTGAAATATGCTATAAGTTTCAGAATACACACTAGATTTAGAAGATTTCACATTTAAAAAAATAATGTAAAATGTATCATTAATTTTTCTACTGATTACATGTTAAAATAATATTGTGGAGATATTTGGTTAAGTAAAATGTATTATTAAAATTAATTTTACTTGTATCTTTTTACTTTTTAATGTAGCTACTAGAACATTTAAAATTATGTATGTGACTGACATTTATGGCTCATGTTGTATTTCTTTCTCTTTTTTTTTTGAGTTGGAGTTTCACTCTGTCACCCAGGTTAGAGTGCAGTGGCACACTCATGGCCACGGCCATCCCAGCATCAACCTGCTGGGTTCTGGCGATCCTTCTGCCTCAGCCTTCCAAGTAGCCAGAACTACAGGCCTGTGCTATCTTGCCCGGCTAATTTTTGATTTATTGTAGAGCTGAGGTCTTGCCAAATTGTCCAGGCGGTTCTCGAACCCATGGACTCAGGCAATCCTCTCACCTTAGCCTCCCAAAGTGTTGGGATTGCAGGCTGAGCTTCCGAGCCCAGCCTCACATTGTATTTCTATTGGTAGCATTGCTCTAGAGTAGAGGCTTCAAAGGTTCAGCTGTGAATAAATGCTAGTCTCTGATACATCCCAGTTGTATACCTTGGGCAGTTGTTTTAACATCTCCACACTTCAGTTTTTCCCATCTAAAAATAGGGATAACAGTAGTTCTTACCTCATAGAGTTGTTATAAGTATACTTAAATAGTGTCAGGCACATGGTAATTACCATGTGTAATTGCTATTATTATTACTATTAACTATGTGATCTTAAGAGGTTCCTTAACCACTAATTTACCCATAAGTACAATGGTAATAACAACATCTACCTCACAAAATTGCTTTTTAAATTAAATGAGATAAGATATGCAAGATCACTTGGCAGGAAGTAAGTGACCACCGCAAACTTCCTGAATCTTCTAGATCTCAGCTGGTATTTAGAAGTCTCTAATCTGACTGAGTTTGCCACATTCAATAGTGTATGTGAAAGAAGTTGTAAAGTATACGGTGCTCTTTAATTGGTAAATATTATTTCTAATATTCTCCACCATGAAACTCCTCCTACAAATATGTTCCTTACACTTGCCTCACTTGGAGTCTCCCTAGCTCCACTTATTTACCAACTAGACTGAAGGAAAATCCACTTTTCTATGAAGCCCTCAGTGTGGACTCCAGCCCCCATATGGTCTCTCAACTCTCTAAATTCCTGAAATATTTTCCACCCCTTATAATATGTGACAGACCAATACTACCTTATATTTATCATTATCATGTGATGTCTCCCTGGTCAGGTTAGGGTGAATGCTATGTAATTTGTGAATTTCCTAAAAGCACATGATTATTGTTCAAAAAATATTTGGCCACCAAGTGGGAACAATTTGGAAAAATTAGAAGGAAAAAATGAATTTTGACCTTGGAGATCCTGGTATATTCTGCAAAGAACAAAAAGTGTCACGGGATAGAGGAAGTTTTATGCAAAAGTTTGAGATAAGCATGAAAGGGCTGAATAGAGCTGATGAGGAAATTGAGAAGGGCAGAGGTGATGGTTAAGGACAGAGCAGGACCACCCTGCAGGACAGTCCTAGAATCCAAGGCAGAGCTCCTTCTTTACCCTCGTTCCCCACTTCACCCAGCTATTTCTGGCCACACCCAATTTAGAAAGTGACACAAAGCCTCAGTCCAATCAATTATCTTGCTGCTATCAGACCACTTATTATGAGAGCTTCCTTCCTCCTGCTCTGGAAGCTTTCCCCATATCCAGGTATTTTAAATGTTTGGAAATCCTTCTACTTGAAGTTTTTGCTGACTCCTATGAATGAAGTTGTGTGCCCTCCTCTCCTGCCTTCTAAACTCACAAATCTCTCCCTGGCACTCTGTCAGGCGAAGACATCTTATAACCTTAACCATTGTAGAAGCTGCTATCTCCGAACACAGTGCTTACTCTTTTATAGGCACTCTATAACCACTGAATAAATTAATGTCACCAAGTTGATTCTTGGTGGGGTCACAGGGGAAGAAAAACACAACTAATGTGGAAAAAAAGAAGCTGCTGTTCAACCATGATTCATGGGTTCAACTCCCAAGATAAGGTTCAGGTTTGTTTTGTGTTTTTGTGGTCCTAGGGGGATGGTGAATTGGCAAGGAGGTAACATGGTGGGAGTCAGGAGAGGAGTGATTCAGTTCTCTTTTTTTTCCAAGTCGGAGTCTCACTCTGTCACCCAGGCTGGAGTGCAGTGGTCCGCTCACAGTCACTGCAACCTTGACCTGCTGTGTTCAGGCAATCCTTCCGCTTCAGCCTTCTAAGTAGCTAGATCTACAGGCTTGTGCCACCACACCCGGCTAATTTTTTAAAAAAATTTATTGTAGAGATGAGGTCTTGCCATGTTGCCCAGGCTCGTCTCCAGCCTGTGGGCTCAGGCAATCCTCTCGCCTCTGCCTCCCTAAATGCTGGGATTACAGGTGTGAGCCACTGTGCCTGGTGTGATTCAATTCTTATCACCAACTGCAGTGTGAGTTTGGTCTGGGTACCAACAAGATTGGACTTGGAAAATACAGACCTGCCTTACCTCCTCAAAATTTTGTTATTCTAAACTTAGACTGCTTTCTAGGCATGATGCACCAATGACAATCATACCTGAAAGGGGAGCAATACGGTCTCTCTATCCTACCTGTTCGCAGACTGTTCTGGGCTAATACAATATCAGGTCTGGGTAACTTGGCCACCATGCTCAAGGATGTGGAGCTAACAGAGACCAGCATGCATGAAGAGGGACCTAGTTGGCTCAGTCTCTCACTCATGCTCTTTTTCTTTTTAATCCAACCAGGTTCATCCAGACTCTTCCTCTCTTTCTTTCTAACTTTATTCCCAGCACCCTAGCCAAAATCTGATTACATAATTAGGCACTCAGCAACTGTTTTCTGATGCTGATTTTTAATGAACTTGGACAATGTGGCTTCCTGTTTTGAAAGAGACAAATCCATTTAAAAAGCTAGTTTGTGCCCCCAATACCCACTGCATCTTGAAAATCAAATGGACATTTTAACCATTTAGAGGCAAAACAATCAGATGTAAATAAGTTAAAGTTCTCACATCAGAGAGGGTAGCTGTTAAAAGGATAAATTTTGGTAGCAGGATATGATTGTGAAAACAAAATGAGCATAGGTTGATCTCTCTATCCTACCTGTTTGCAGACTGTTCTGGGCTAATACAAAAAGATTATAAATATGCTCACTCCTAGATCCTGATTTCTTCCTGAGAGTTTGGAATGGCAGATAGGAGATATTTGTAAGACTTTAGAAGGCATCTTCCTAGCAAATCACTTCTCAGTCTCCTGGGTAACTTTGGAGGGCACTTTGGAGTGAATTCTAGAAATTGACGTGGAGGCCGCTGATATTCCCTGTTGGAAATAGAATTAGGCTGTCCTTCCTAGGATTCTCGGGGGGTGCACTGAAAATACAAGGGGCAAAAGGAAAGGGAAATGTTGGCAGAAGTGGGCATGCTGGGATAAAGGGTGGGCATTGAAGAGAGCTGTAGTTTTTTGGGTTTTTTTGGGTTTTTTTTGAGTTGGAGTCTCACTCTGTCGCCCAGACTGGAGTGCAGTGGCTGCTCCTGGCCACCGCAGCCTCGACCTGCCGGGCTCCGGCGATCCTTTCGCCTCAGCTTTCCGAGTAGCCAGAATTACAGGCATGCGCTACCACGCCCGGCTGATTTTTTGATTTATTGTAGAGATGAGGTCTCGCTGCCCGGGCGGGTCTCGAACCCACGGGCTCAGGCAATCCACTCACCTCAGCCTCCCAAAGGTGCGAGATTACAGGCTGAGCCACCAAGCCCGGCTTGTATTTATCCTACATAAAAGCTACTCTATCCAAGATCCATGACTACAACTACAGGATTAAACACTAACACTATTATCTTCCTGCTGAAAACTTTCATCCCAGAGGTGCTTCCCATTGAGCCTTGGTCTAACATTCAGGTTCAAATTTGGTCTGCCTGTATCTCCAAATTCATTTCTCAATATTACCTTTCATATTTAAATACTACTTGCAATTCCCAGTGTGCTTTCTCTTCTCAGTGCCTTTCTCCAGGCTGAACTCTTTCTCAGAATTCCCTTTCCCACCTTCTTTACATTCCATTTTCTTTTTTTTTTTGAGTTGGAGTCTCACTCTGTCACCCAGACTGGAGTGCAGTGGCCGCTTCCGGCCAACGCAGCCTCGACCTGCTGGGCTCCAGCGATCCTTCCACCTCAGCCTTCCAAGTAGCTGGAGTTACAGACATGCGCTACCACGCCGGCTGATTTTTTGATTTATTGCAGAGATGAGGTCTCGCCAAGTTGCCTAGGCGGGTCTCGAACCCACTGGCTCAGGCAATCCACTCACCTTAGCCTCCCAAAGGTGTGGGATTACAAGCTGAGCCACCAAGCCCGGCTTACATTCCATTTTCTATTTGTTCTTTAAAATAACTTAAACTCCACCATCCCTGACTCCCTCTCCCTCCTCTTTTTCCTCTGAGCACTCCAGACAGATGTCTATTGTCGTTTTTTTTTATAGAATACTGTCCCTTTGACTAGACTAGATAATAAACTCTTTGAAGGTAAGACTACGCATTAACCATGATTGTATTTCTAGCAACTTGCATGATACCAGTCACGTGTAGGAGCTCAATAAATGTTCATGAGTTTCATAATTAGATATAGATTGGAGGTAGAACCATCCCTATCAACTGGCATCGGCATAGCGCCATAGAATACAACTGACCATCTCCAGGTCTCTCCTGGGCCCAAGCCTGGAACATGGCAGGTATCCTCAGACTGGGTCCTGCATCTACACACAGACTTACCTTATCTTCTCCACCTGAACTTGAACTCTTCAACTCCAAGCCCCCATTCTCCCTCTTTTGAAATCTATTCTCAGTTTAAATCCATTTGGCCTCCTCATCATTATGTATACTTTGTTTTAGGTGCATGTTCCTATGTCTATTTTTGCATGAATAGGTGTATGACCTATTTCAGATGTTAATAATATAGTGAACAGTAATAGTAAAAAGCCATATTTAAAGTGATTATGACAAGACAGGGCCCATGCTGACTGTGCTCTCATGCTACACCCCAGTCTCTCCTGCCTCAGACATCCATGGCTCTCCACCAAACCCAATGCAGTACTGTGTGCACAGTAGAGGCTACCTCCTTCACTGGCCCAGAACCTGTCTGGGATAATTAACAATCCCCAGAATCCACAGCCATCACTGCAAGAGGCCAGTTAGTACGGCTTTTCCTCACAGTTATTCATGTCCACTGTGTTTTGAGCCCTGTACTTGATCTGTGCTTAGTTACTGAACATTATGATTTTACTTATGCTTCAGGGATGTTTGATGAGAAAGTGTTGTGTCATGACCTCAACAAACTCAGAACAATGAAATGAAATATGATATCTCAACTGGAATGGAACATCTGTATAATTTTCAAGTATGCCTTTTGGGAGAGAAGGAGTAAATTTGGAGCTTAGGATGCTTGGATCTGAGACACAAAATCTCTTCTACTGCAAATAGAAAAAAGCTATTTTTATATAAAGTTGTAACTCTTGACCATCTACCTGCAAGGTATATGCTTTTATGGGTTATTTATGTATTAAAAAAAAAATTAGAGTATTGTGCTAAACCATTTTTGTTCTCATGTGCACTTGAGAAATGTTCGCCAGAGTTAAGAATGCCGCCTAAGACACTCGGGTAGATGGAAGTGAACTAGCCCAAAAAGGAATCAGACTCATGACCTTGGCCCTATTACCCCTAAACCAACTAGGATGTGGGCCTAGAGGCCTGGCAAAGATGGAGTTTGGCCACAGCTCCCTTGAGAAAGAGCAGACTACTCTGCAGATGACCAGTTACAGATGCCCATGGCTTCTGGGGCTATCTGACCACAGATCCCTGGTGACCAGCTTCCCCCTGCCCCAAATCACTTCTGTTTGAAGTGATCCTCTCACTTCATAAGGTGGAAATAAGTCGAGGTAAATGCCTTTCAAACAGTGTGTCATGATGTTTAAGAACAGGGGATTAGAATCGAGGCATATCTGAGTTGGCACCCTAGTGCTACCACTTTGTGTTCTCTGGTCTTGGCAGGTTGCTCAATCTTTCTAAACTTTATTTCTTCATGTTTAAAAAGGAAACGATGATAGCCTCTATTTCATGAGTTTGCCAGAGATTCAGTGAGAAAAAACATGTAACATGTTTAGCATTGTGCTTGGAAGACAATAGGTACTCACTCAGTGGTATTAATAATACTAATAATATTGTGAACAGTAATAATAAGAAGCCATATTTAAAGTGATTATGATAAGACAAGGCCCTCAAGTCATACCCCGGTTACTCCTGCCTGCCTTCTCTCAAGGTGACCCTGCTCAGCAGTGCCAGCTCTGCTTGGGACTGCTGAGTGAAGTGAGAATCCTGTACGGCCTCAGGCTGCCTGGGCATGACCCCTGAGCTGGCAGCCATGGGAGGGGAGCAGAAGGGACAGGGGAGAAATAGGGTGTTAGTGGGCAGGCTGGGACTCTGGGGAGGAAGTGGGTTTGTGGTGGGGAGAGGAAAGAGGGTAGAGTAAAGAGGATGGGCAGAGCCTGAGAGATTTTTAGCAGGAAGGAAGGCAGTTGAGCAAAAAAAAAAAAAAAAAAAAAGAGAGAGAGAGAGAAGAAGAAAAAAAAACTACCTTATGCTTTATGTCTTATTGGCCTCTTGCTGTCATTTTCTGAAAATGAGGACTCAGAAAAACCAGTACAAGACTTCTAGAGTGTCATCAGGCCTTTTTCTCTTTGTGTCATTTTTCTGGGGGGAGTTGGGGATCCTCATCATTGTCCTAGCTACAGTTCCAAAAAAGAAAAAAATGGGCTGTGTTTTACAGATGGTCAGGTCATCAGACCAAGATCGAATGTGCCTTTTTCACCCTACAAGTCTTGTTGCACAACTCGGTGTTATTTCCACAGGCAACTGAAGCAACTCTGCTCTTGAAATCCTGCCCCATGTGACTTTATTTTTCTTGTTAGCCCAGTAATTACAAAGTCATGGCAGGAAAACAGTCCCCCTGTTCTTTGGGGCATGGACCTGGGAGGTCAGTAGCACCTACAGTGGACATCTCCAACAAGGGCACACTGTGTCATACTTGGGACAGAGGCAACAAAGTTGGTCCCCACCCTTAGGGGCCTAGCCTTATGCTCTATGTTCTTCAGCCATATCAACCAAGGGACAGCTTGGTACAGACAGAACGACTCGCTAGAGCCATGCACCATGGAATGCTGGGAAACTTCTATCATGACAGGAAGCAAAAGTCACAGGAGAGCAGGATTTCAAAAGCAAGGTTTCTTCAGTACCTGTAGAGACTCTACACACTTTGCCTCCCCACCCTCCCCATAGTTTCATCTCTGCTAGACCACTCACTTTTTCATATTCTTTTTCAGACTTTAGTCTTGAAACTTGAATCAAATTTTATTTTGGGAAGGAGGATGGAGTGGAAAATTTAACCAATGGCTGTCTATGATTCTGTGTCTCCTCATCTGTCTCCTGAAATGGCCTATTCTTTGGAACAGCCCATTGTTTGAAATATCTCATCTTGGTTGTTCTGTGCTCATCTCAGACTTTGCACATTCAAAATCAGCTTCTCATCCTCATCTCCCATACCAGCTCAGTTTCCTTATTTCTATTAAACAGGACCACTATTTAACCAGTCATTCAATTACATCTTTGCCTCACCCCTGCTAGCTTCATAAATAGTCACCAGCAGATTCTTGATTCATTTGAAATGCCCCTCACCACTGTCATTCCTGTAGAGTTCAAGCTCTTATCACTTTCTCGTGCCTGGACCTGGGTTGCAGCCCCTAGCATCCCTCCGGGACTCATGCCAGCATGTCCGCATTCATCTGCCTTGAGCACAGATTGCATCACTTTCTTGTGCACAGAAGCCTCATCACTGCCTATAGTACAAGGTCCAGTCAGGCACCCAGCCTGGCATTCCCCACATTCCTCTCCAGTCCGTCCGCCAACATCCCCCAGCAAGCTCCCCCCTCCCCAAAAGACACCCACACTCCTTCCAGGCTGTTTTAATACTGCACCCTGCCTGGTATGTGGGAGATGCTAACACACGCGAAGGGAGAGAGGGAGGGAAGAGGAAGTGAGGAAGGAAATGCATAGCTCCATCTCCTCCACAGATCTGTCTCTATCAGCTAGTCCTTACTATTAGCACCCTCCTCTGAACTTCCCCACCATCAGGGTCTACACCACTCCTGAAAAAACAAACAAGCAAAACCAAAAACCTTTTTAAGGAAAATTTAACAAACTTAACGTAAAAAAAAAACTCTCATGAACCTATCAGTCAGCTTCAATCACCTTTAAGTTTTGCCATACTTATTTCATCTATCCTCCCTCTACCTCCCCTTCCCAGCCACCAACCCCACCACCACCTTTTAGCTTTTTGGCTGGAGCATTTTAAAGCATATTCTAGGCATTATGTCAATCTACTCCCAAATACCTCAGCATGCATCCCAAGAGGACTTTTTTTTTTTTACATAGCCACAATACCATTATCATGCTTAGTAAAATTGATAATTCCTTCTTACCACCTATTACCTTGTACTTTGACTTGCCATATCTTTGACCTAACTTTTATATATGTAAGTGCAAGCTCCCAAAGAGAAAGTCTTTCGTGTGTGTGTGTATGTGCGCGCATGTGCACAGCAGCGCGCGCTTTGCTTCATTGCTACAGAGTTTTCCACATACTAAGTCCTCAATAAACACCTGCTGAATAACATTTATTAAGCTCTACTATCTGCAGAACTGTGTACTAGGGAGAGCTATACAGAAAGAAGACAGATTTCTAACCTTATTGTTTTCAGTCTTGTCTAAACAAGTCCTGTTTACCCAGGACATTGGTTCTCAAACTTGAATGTACATCAAAATCTCCAGGAGGGCTTGTTAAAAGCATAGACTGCTGGGTCCCACCCCCAGAATTCCTGATTCAGTAGGTCTGGGATGAATCCTGAGAATTTGCATTTCTAACAAGTTTCCAGATGATGATGCTGGCCCAGGGAATAATCTTTGAGAATCACTAATATCAGTCATGAGCTTCCAAAAGTCTTCCATAGCCCCTGGTGCCCAAGCCGTTTTACAGTACTGATTCTCATGGCTGCCACGTCTGAGGTCTCTCTAGGCTCCGTGAGTGACCTGGTTGCCCAAACCTTCTGGTGGGGAGGAGCTATGTTGAAGGCATGTCCTCCTGGTGGAGAGAAGCAAGATGAGGGGGCTGCCAATGGCGGTAAAGGGGCAGTTTCCTGGCATGGAGGAAGAGGTCAGGTTCTGTGAGTCCCAGAATGTCTGAGAGAAGTAATGGGCAGCAGGGACCTTCCCCAGACCAGATCCTGAGAGCTTCAAGCAAGGTTCTCTGGGAATAAAGTGTTTGCCTGCAGCTTTGCCTTATATATAATTCATGTCATCCTCCACCAGGATTACCGCAGGGCAAGATGGGATGGAGGGTTTTTGTCACTTCCCCAGCTGAGTGTCTGCCATCCAAATATGGAAGGAAAAGATGCCCTTTGGAAGGAGTGGGCAAAATGGGAGAACTGGAAAGTCTTTAAGAGCATCCTGGAATCAAAATGACAAAACAGAAAATCTTGTTATTTTGCTTAGTGCTCTCAACTAGACTTTTTTTCTGTCCCAGACTTATTTCTTTTCCTGCAGATAATAGCTCTCTGCTTCTTCGTGTTTTCCTTATAATTCCTGTTACTTTATTCTTTCTATCCCCTGCCCTATCCTTGGGGGTAGATTTCCTTATCTTCTACCCACCCCTTATATTTGGGCATTTCCCATGTTCTAAACTCAAACCTCATCTCTAATCCTCATCTCTTCTTACTAATATACTCTGCATGAGAAATGTTATCTACTTTTATAGTGTCAGCTTTCTACCGGCAAGTTCATGGCTTCCCCTACCACCAACAAATCTCAGCCTAGACCTCTCTCTTGCGTTCCAGATCATTATGCCAGCTTCCTGCTGGATATCTCTACCAGATGGGCCACAGACACCTCCAACTTAATATGTATAATCCAATTTATTTTCTCCATCTCAATCCTTATTTCTTATTCCTTCCCCTTGCCTTGTGTCCTATCCCTGTTCCTTCTGAATTTTCAAACTCAGCAATGGCATCAACATCCCTTGAGTTGTTCAAGCTTGAAACCAGGGAGTTCTCTTCAATTCTTTTCTTTTCCTTACCCACTTTCTAGCTAATTTTTCATCAAACCCTGCCTTTTCACCTTTGAAATATCTTGATAATTTATGATCTTCTTGCAGTCTCCCCTGCCTTTGACTTAGGTTCGATTCTCACCATCTTTCCTGAGTCATTGCAATGTAATAATGACACCTGCTATGTAATGACAGCTGGCTCTGTGCCAGATGCACTTACTCAAACCCTCATACTTAGTTCCACTTTTTTATGCTATAACAGAATGCCACAGACTGAGTAATTTATAAAGAACAGAAACTTATTTGGCTTTGGTTCTAGAGGCTGGGATGTTCAAGAACATAGCACCAGCATCTGGCAAGGGTCTTGTGTTGTATTTTTCCCATGGTAGAAGGACAAGAGAGTGTATGAGACAAAGAGATAAACGGGGACTGAATTGATCCCTTTTTTTTTTGAGTTGGAGTCTCACTCTGTCGCCCAGACTGGAGTGCAGCCACCACAGCCTCGACCCGCTGGGCTCCAGTGATCCTTCCGCCTCAGCCTTCCAAGTAGCTGAAATTACAGACACGCGCTACCACGCCAGGCTGATTTTTTTATTTATTGTGGAGATGAGATCTCGCTGCCCAGGCAGGTCTCGAACCTGCGGGCTCAGGCAGTCCAGTCACCTCAGCCTCCCAAAGGGACGGGATTACAGGCTGAGCCACCGAGCCCGGCTCTGAATTGATCCTTTTATCAGGAGCCTACTCCTTCCATAACCCATTCCTGTGATAACAGCGTTAATCCCTTTATGAATGCAGAGCCATGACAATCTTAAAGCTCTACCTTGTTTGCTGGGCTCAGTGGCTCAGCCTGTAATCCCGCGCCTTTGGGAGGCTGAGGTGACTGGATTGCCTGAGCCCGCGGGTTCGAGACCCACCTGGGCAATGGGACCTCATCTCTGCAATAAATAAAAAAATCAGCCGGGCGTGGTAGCACATGCCTGTAGTTCTGGCTACTCGGAAAGCTGAGGCAGAAGGATCGCTGGAGCCCAGCAGGTCGAGGCTGCGGTGGCTGGGAGCGGCCACTGCACTCCAGTCTGGGCGACAGAGTGAGACTCCAACACAAAAAAATAAATAAATAAAAAAATAAAGTTCTACCTTGTAATACCATTAAAATGGCAATTAAATTTTAACATGAGTTTTGAGAAGACATTCAAACCATTCATATGCCTTATCTGATATAAGCCAATGAGGTAACTATAATCATCCCCATTTTACAGATGAGAAAACTGAAGGCTTAAGTAACTTACCCAAGTTCTCCATCTTGCTGTTAAGTTGTGAAGCCAAGAAAGAGCCTGGTGTGCTTGTTTGTTTGTTTGATTGATTGATTGATTGATTGTTGTTGTTTTAAGTTTATGTGGAAATGGGGTCTTGCTATGGATCCCAGGCTGGTCTGGAACCCCTAGACTCAAACAAGCCTCCTACCTTGGCCTCCAGAATTGTAGGGATTATAGGCATGAGACACTGTGCCTGACCCAAGAGCCTGTGTTCTTAGCCACTGCCCTGTATATGTGCCCCCAATCTTGGTGCCACACTAGAATCACCTGAGGAGATTTTAAAGACTGCTATTATCCCATCTCCATCCTGGACCAATTGAGTCAAAATCTCTGAGGATAGGGCCTACACATGAGTATTTTAAGATACCTCCTCAGGTGATTCTCCTGGGCAATCAGGGCTAAGAACACTTGCCTTACTGCCTCTATGCATAACCACTTTCTCTACTCACCATCCCACTTAACTCCAAACTTTCCTCCAGATTGCTATCTAGTTCAAATTTTTTGTGTGTGTGTGACAGAGTCTCAATCTGTCACCCTAGCTGGGATGCAGTAGGGCGATTATAGCTCATTGCAGCCTCAAACTCCTGGGCTCAAGCAGTCCTTCCTCTTCAGCCTTCCCAGTACCTGGGACTACAGGCACATACACTACCATGCTTGGTTACTTTTTAAATTTTTTTTTTTTTGGTAGAGACAGAGTCTTGCTATGTCTCCCAGGTTGGTCTCCAATCCTGGCCTCAAACAATACTCCTACCTTGGCCTCCCAAAGCACTGAGATTACAAGCATGATAGTTGTTTTTTTTCTTGAGTTGGAGTCTCATTCGGTCGCCCAGACTGGAGTGCAGTGGCCACTTCCGGCCACCGCAGCCTCTACCTGCCGGGCTCCAGCGATCCTTCCGCCTCAGCCTTCCGAGTAGCCGGAATTACAGGCGTGCACTACCACGCCCGGCTGATTTTTTGATTTATTGTAGAGATGAGGTCTCGCTACCCAGGCGGGTCTCGAACCCGCGGGCTCAGGCATCCACTCACCTCAGCCTCCCAAAGGCGCGGGATTACAGGCTGAGCCACCGAACCCGGCCTGAGTGGTTTTTTGACTTACAGTTTTCTTTATTGCTTGACTGTTTCGCAGTAAATATCAATTTTTACGTACACTTAGTCATTTCAACTCCTAAAATATACACACACATACATACATATATACAAATACTCCAACCTGTAATATGCACATAAAACCCCACAGACATACATAAAGCCCCACAGACACACATACTCCCTAGGAGGTAGAAACTCTGAGTTCAGATGTAACCCAGACTCAGGGAGGTTAAGAACGTGCCTGCACAGAGGGAATGTTTAGATTTGGGTCTCCTCTGGCTCACAGCCAGTAGGGGAGTGCAGTCGCTCCACCAGCTCTGGAATAAGGGAGTGGCATTCCTACTCACCCAAGCCTTCAAGTAAACACCTAACCTGGGTGTCTGGAGACAGACCCTCTCATGAAACACCAGCTGTGGTGGAGAGATCCGGCTATGCTGATGTCTCACACGGGCTGGGCCCCCCACCCAACACGTGGAAGAATGTTGGGAGTTAATCACCTTTCTGGCCATGGTTTTCACAGGAAAAGAAACTAACGAGCTACTGTCAGAAACTGATTTATGTTTAGTCCCAAAAGTTTAGGAAATGCAGGAGGAACTGGGTAGAAGAAGCTAAATCCTACATTTTAACTGGAGGTTCCTTTTTCTCCCACTGAAAGAGAAAAAAATCTAGTGACTGAGCTGGCTTCAATGACTGGAGTTTTATATCGAATGTATTATCATAGACAATCTACTCCATATTGGAGCAGATTGTGATCAAGAAAAATCACGTCACAATGACCTCCAGAAATCAAATCTGCTTTCTGGTTGAAGGGATCAAAGGATGCCAAGAAGTATCAGGGAAGAAATGGAGGCAATCTCTAGACCCATGAACTAACCCTGACCCTTGGAGAAGAATTTAGGGAGATTCGCAGCAAATAGAACAGAGCTCTATTCCGTGCTGAAGACTCCCACAGGGTGGGCCATGGTGCCAGGCCCCTGGTCTATATTCAGTTTGGAGTCGGGTAGGGAGAGGTCATATGTCAGGGCAAACCTATAGGTGTTCAGCTTAGGGCAGGAAAGGTAGAGGGAATCCCTTTTGCCTAAGACATGATTTCTACCCTCAAAAAGTTTCCACTGTAGGCTGGGCTAGTGGCTCAGAATATAATCCCAGCAATTTGGGAGACCGAGGCGAGTGGATTGCCTGAGCTCACGGGTTTGAAACCATCCTGGGCAACTTGGCAAGACCTTGTCTCTACAATAAATAAAAAATTAGCCAAGCATGGTAGCACACGCCTGTAGTTCTGGCCACTTGGAAGGTTGAGGCAGAAGGATCACCGGAGTCCAGCAGGTTGACTCTGGGGTGGCCATGAGTAGGTATGTCACTGCACTTCAGCCTGGGTGACAGAGTGAGACTCCAACTCAAAAAAAAAAAAAGTTTCTACTGTAGTTAGGGAACCGAGATGGTCACTCATAAAACAATTAGAAAAAGATCTCCAACATTCTATCTTGGGTTGCGGAGATCCTAAGTGTTAAAGACGTTCGCAGACATATGTCAATGGCCAGGGCTGCCACACACATCCACAAAGGTTGTACAGTGCATGACCTGTACAATTGAGCTTCTTCAACACTTAGAATTTGTGATGCACTGAGTCATATACCGCCTCACATAATGCTAATGATCCCAATCATCTCCAGTCAAATAAGGAACAATTTGGACAATAAATAAAAGGGAAGTAGCATTAATACTGAAAATTTCACTAACTTGCAACTTCCCGTGGTGAATCAGGACCTCAACCCTTCTTCTACCACTCCAAGTTTTCCAAGTTCTTGCTCTTCTAAAATTGAGAACTACATCTATAATTACATATTACAAAAGTACCATTTTAGAGTATACGATGCAGAAGGATCGCCGGAGCCCAGAAGGTCGAGGCTGCGGTGGCTGGGAGCGGCCACTGCACTCCAGTCTGGGTGACAGAGTGAGACTCCAACTCAAAAAAACAAACAAAAAAACAAACAAACAAAAACAACAAAAAATAAAGTGTACGATGCAGCCGGGCTCGGTTGCTCAGCCTGTAATCCTGTGCCTTTGGGAGGCTGAGGTGAGTGAATTGCCTGAGCCCGCGGGTTTGAGACCCACCCGGGCAACTTGGTGAGACCTCATCTCTCCAATAAATCAAAAATCAGCCGGGCGTGGTAGCGCGTACCTGTAGTTCCAGCTCCTTGGAAGGCTGAGGCGGAAGGATGGCCGGAGCCCAGCAGGTCGAGGCTGCGGTGGCCGGGAGCGGCCACTGCACTCCAGTCTGGGTGACAGAGTGAGATTCCAACTCAAAAAAAGTAAAGTGTACGATGCAGTGGAGCTTAGGTTGTGCAACCATTTCCACTACCTAATTTCAGAACATTTTCCTCACTGAAAAAGAAAACCTGTGCCCACTAAACAGTCAACCAAACAATACGTGGTCTTTTATGCCTGGCTTCTTTCCTTGGCACAATGTTGTCAAGGTGCATCCATATGGTAGCATGCATTGGTGCTTCATTCCTTTTCCCAGTGATTTCTGACATTCCAGATTGTGGTTTTCGTGCCCTCAGGCCTGAGTGTCTGCTTATGACCGTCTGCTCCCCGTGAGCCACCTGGAAGAAGGGGTTCACAGCTGCTCCCTCTGCCCACTTTAGAATCTTGTTCTCCTGCCTCAGATCTATCTTCTGGAATTCTTCAAACGGTAAACCCTAAGGTGTCACATGATATTCAGTTCCCATCAGTCCTCCCCTCTCTGCACTGGAGTTATATTTGGTGCAGACTTGGGGACAATTCTCTCTCCCTGACTGAATACTGCCGTAGTTCCCTGGGCCTTTAGGAAGGCACCGCCTTCGGCTTTTGACAGTGTTTCTTTTTGGTACCTGAAGACAGACCTGTTCTTTCATCCCCTCATCTCTCTCAATCACTTCGATCCTGGAGACCTGAGTTGGGAGGGAGCCCAAGACAAAACAAAACTCTGTCTTTGGCTGAGTTTCCCCAGAAGCACATCCTGAGACAAGAATTGGTGTGAAAGTGATTTTTTAGGATGTGTTCCCAGGAAAAACCAGTAGGGGAGTGGGAAAGTAGGATGGGGAATACTTGTAATCCAAAAAAGGGTGTGGAATCAAGTGAAATTCCACAGACGGTAACTGGAGCTCAGTCTCACAGGGCTGTGATGGATCTCAGAGTGGGGTGTCTATTCTCTGCACCTGTCAATCATTGGTTAAGGGCTGCTCTCTGTACATGTAAAGTCCAGGTCCTTTGGCTCTTAATGTTCCCAGGCAAGGGGGTCCCCAGCAGCCTGAGAGCAGCCCTTTGATGTAGAGATACAGATGCTGGCTGTTAGAATATAAGCAAAATATAAGCTTCTGGCAGAGCTCGGTGGCTCAACCTGTAAACCCAACACTTTGGGAGGCCAAGGCGAGTGGATTGCCTGAGCCCGCAGGTTCAAGACCAGCCCGGGGAACTTGGTGAGACCTCCGCTCTACAATAAAATAAAAAATTAGCCAGGTGTGGTAGTGGGCGCCTGTAGTTCTGGCTACTTGGAAGGCTGAGGCGGAAGGATTACTGGAGACCAGCAGGTTGACGCTGGGGTGACTGTGAGCATGCCACTGCACTCCAGCCGGGCAATGGAGTGAGCTTCTGCTACACTCTTTTCTCAAGGTCTCCTTTTCCCACAAATATGTCAGACCCTCCTACCTCACAGTGCTGAGCACTCAATATTGGCAGATAGATAGATAGATGGATAGATAGATAGATGGATAGATAGATAGATGGATGGATAGATAGATAGACATACTGACTTCATTGTAGGTCTAAAAGTAATTTTTTTTTTTTTGAGTTGGAGTCTCACTCTGTCGCCCAGACTGGAGTGCAGTG
>NW_007260042.1:58857-62576 GCF_000164805.1 Carlito syrichta | reverse complement strand
CCCGGCCACCGCAGCCTCGACCTGCTGGGCTCCGGCGATCCTTCCACCTCAGCCTTCCAAGTAGCTGGAACTACAGGCGCGCACTACCACACCCGGCTATTTTTGATTTATTGTAGAGATGAGGTCTCACCAAGTTGCCCAGGCGGGTCTCAAACCCGCGGGCTCAGGCAATCCACTCACCTCAGCCTCCCAAGGCGCGGGATTACAGGCTGAGCCACCGAGCCCGGCTTAAAAGTAATTTTTTTAGTCATAATTATATTTTCAATAATTTGAAAAGGTGAAGTACATTGTACATATCTCTGGCTCACTCTTTTTCACTTACTGTACATACCTTGGTGTGTGCAAAATAAAATGAGACCAGTAGCTGCTAGATTGCTGATGTAAAGGAGGGAGATTTAGACACTCAGGGAAATCAGCTTAGTGAAGTTTCAGGTAATCAAGTTGACTGTCAACAAAGCATCCAATGTTTGGGAAGCCAGGGGGTGCATGCTAATACTGCACTTCTCACTCTTCATGTTACAGGATCCCGCTCTAGTGTCTGGAACAAGTCTTGTTTTCTTTCTCTATGCATGCAGAAACCTAGGGAGTTGAGAGCCTAGTTCTCTGCCTGATATGGGTGTGCCACTGAACCTCTGTTTCCTCAACTGTTTTGCTCACTTTCCAAGGTTGACGTAAAAATAAAATTCTTGTTGCTTATAAATAAAAGAAAGAAATCAATGGATGTGAAAAGGCTTGGAGAAACAAGGTGCTCACACATATAATGTATTATTTTAAATGACTTTTGACTTTTTTGGGGGGCTTTTTTTTTAAAGGGTGTCTTGAGCAATGGAGAAGAAAGGATTCAGAGTGAGGCTGAGAAATTTCCTTTGAGTCCTCAACGAAGTATCAAGCTCAGTAGGAATTCACTGTGACCTCAGACCTGGCTTGTGACTGTACATTCACGAACCCCATCGTTGGCAGCTACTTTAGACCCTCCAAGAAGAACACAGCTGGATTAATCAATAAAGGTCCCTGAAGGGCCCCCAGCAGACCCTAGGCTGGGCTAAAAAGCAAGAAGGGGAATATAAGAAAGGGTGAGAGGGGTAATGGAAGAAAGAGAGAGGTAGGGGAAGATAAATGGATAAAAAAGTAAGGGGCAAAGGAGGGTGAGGAAATAGAGATGACCACGCTGGAGAGTGATGGACGCCATTGGCAGCTGCCCCTGTGACATCCACAAGGGCTTCTGGGTACCAGTTCAATGGCAGAAACCATGTTCGCTACATACAAGTCACGGCCCTGCTCTCAACTCTCAGGCTACCTTTCCAAATTATTTAAAGGGAAAAAAGTTGGGGAGGGTCTCCACGGCAATCTGACTTTGATCCCCACAAATCAGGCAGAAGGGGGCCAGGAGAGCCAGGAAGCAGAAGCCCTGATCCGACCAGCAAACAGAGGGCCCTTAGTGAGTGTGCCAGCCTGTAAATTGTTCTTTTGTTTTACAGGCTTTACCGAACACGGTTTTATTTCATGTGACTGTGCTATTTCAGGAGGAGTAAATATTGCCGGCGGTCTGTTTAAAAAGGCCAATGACCTGAAATTTTTTTTTTTTTTTTTTTTGTCTTTTCTTTTCCATTTGAATTATCTCCAAGAGGAGGCCTGCCCAAGCATCGTACAGGTTAAACTCACTGGCTTTTGGTTCTAACTTTCCCTTTTTGTTTCTTGATATGCTGGACTGGCAAACAAAAGAGAGCAAAGATATGGGGATAAAGAGGCAAAGAGCTGACCTGGGCTCAGGGAAAGAAGGGGGAGATGTCCAGGGTGTAACCCGGAAGAGGGCAGGGAGCCATAGGCTCTCTGCTGCCTTCACTGTTTCCGGAGCTGGTGTTTGACCTATAATTATAGTCTCTTTCCTCTGATTTCCTCTGTGAAAATAGCAACATTCAGAGACTAAGCGCAGAGTAGAAAAAAAGCACTACATAAAAGATCGGGGATTTATAAATGCAGTCAAAATTACAGGATTGTTACTCCCGTAGTTTAGTTCTCTGAAGAGAGTGTCGGAGAGAAGGGGCACAGTTCTTTATACTTGACTTAGGTCCTAAAATACCTAGGCATGCCTCTTTGAAGGCCAAGTCAGGGAAAGATTCACTGCAATTATTTTTTCATTGGATGTCAAAACATTGTACAAGTGAATGTCCTTGACCGGGCACATCCCACTTTCAGTATTTTTATTTTCACTTCCCTAGGATTCTCACTCACCATCTAATTGTGCAGTCTCTTCTCATCAAACTCATTATCTGTGAGAAGGGAGTGGGAATAGAGGATATCCTGGTCTTAGCCCAAACCCTCCCTGTCTTCTGGGACCTGCTTTTCCCCCTAGACAATGTGTTGATGTTGGAACGGTCATGTTCTTATATGACCCAGGACCTTGGTCTCAGCTGACCCACACTGCACAATTAGATGGTGAGTGAGAATCCTAAGGAAGTGAAAATAAAAATACGTTTCTTTGACCTTTGCTTAGTTTGGATACTCAACCTTTCCATGGACCCCACAAACTAGCCTATTCCCGTTTTTGCTTAAACTAGTTCAAGTGGAGTTTCTGATGTGTGCAACCAAAAGTCTTAACTAAAGGAATAGAGCTAATGCCAAGGGTTCTCCTGGAAAGTTGACAAGGTAATATTATCAGTGCAGCATCTCAGAACTGGTTTCACCAAGGGCTGAAGGCAATGTTTACAGTATGCTGACTTTGAATGACTATCACTGCTCTACTCTTTAGGAAGATAAGTATTGGGAAAAAGAATGAAAATTTTCCAAGCAGTATCTATGACCCAACAGCTGAAGAAGAGGAAGGGACCTGGAGAGAAGTCTTGTGGCCTGGTCTCTGCCTTCATGTGGCATCACATCTATACTTTCCAGGTAGGAGGTTTCCAGAAGAGACTGCAAGGATTATTTTCCCATCACCCATCTTATTGTCTTAACTCTCACTATTAAATCTGTGGAGCTGAAGAATAGTAACTGACCATCTTCATGACAGTCTTTTCTATGCTTAGAGTTGTCACCTCCTCACTAAATTATTCTAGTTATCTGGGTGTGTCAATGAGGCAAATGTAATGGCCTGGCTTGATGGTGTAGAAATTGCCCTGGACTGGGAGTCCGGGAACCTGGATTCCAACAAGGTTTTGCTACCCAGCACTTACAGGACTAGTTAAGCCTCTGGGTCCAGTTTTCTCATCTTCTAAATAAAGAATTGGGCTAGATGATCTCTAAAATCCCTTCCAGCTCTCATATGCAAGACTCTAAAGTAAATTACTGGCCTAGAATCATTCTCCGCAATGAATATTATTTGCTTTCCACCAAAAACAAGGGGGGAAAAGGAAGAGAGAACAAGAAATTCACACACTTGGTTTTCTCATATTTAAGGTAAGATGATTATTATTTTTTGTTTGTTTGTTTTGTTTTGTTTGAGTTCTAGTTTCACTCTGTCACCTAGACTGAGTGCAGTGGCCGCTCCCGGCCACCGCAGCATCGACCTGCTGGGCTCCCGCGATCCTTCCGCCTCAGCCTTCCAAGTAGCCAGAGCTACAGGCACGCGCTACCACGCCTGGCTAATTTTTTTTTATTTATTGTAGAGATGAGTTCTCGCCAAGTTGCCCAGGCGGGTCTCGAACCCGCGGGCTCAGGCAATCCACTCACCTCAGCCTCCCAAAGGCGCGGGATTACAGGCTGAGCCACCGAGACCGGCTAAG
>NW_007260042.1:48258-58377 GCF_000164805.1 Carlito syrichta | reverse complement strand
CTGTAATCCCGCACCTTTGGGAGGCTGAGGTGAGTGGATTGCCTGAGCCCGCGGGTTTGAGACCCGCCTGGGCAGCGAGACCTCAGCTCTACAATAAATCAAAAAAATTAGCCGGGCGTGGTAGCGCATGCCTGTAATTCCAGCTACTCGGAAGGCTGAGGCGGAAGGATCGCCGGAGCCCGGCAGGTAGAGGCTGCGGTGGCCGGCAGCGGCCACTGCACTCCAGTCTGGGCGACAGAGTGAGATTCCAACTCAAAAAAAAAAAAAAAATAGCCTACCTATATAAATGAAAATGTTTTTCTGTATACACATACACATTTTTTCCTGCTAAAATTAGGATCAGACCATTCTGGTTTTTAGGTTGATATTGACATTTAGCAACATTCTGAAAAACATCTTTTTGTTAATAAATATACTTGTATAGTATCGATTTAATGGTTATATAGTAATCTGTTGTTTAGGTGCACTTGTATTTATTTCATCAACCCTCTATGGCTAGATAGTTGGATTTTTTTTTCACTGTTATAAACAATCTTATAAATACACTATGAGCCAACATGTGTGTTTTTTTAAGACTTCTGAATGAGCAGCCGGTCGTAATTCAGCATAATTAGGGAGGTAGAGCTGTCACATCCCTGCTTTGGGGATCCATGCATCAGGCAAGTTCTTCCTAACAATCAGATGGCTGCAGGGAACCCATTTGACTCCTCTGTACCATGTGACCCTCACCACCCTGCTTACAACTGATTGGATTGATATCCTTTTCTCCCCCAAAGGCAGCCATCTGGAAGCAGCCTAAAGCCTGTAAAGGGTCTGGCAGGTGATCTCTGCTCTGAAAGGGATTCCTATCCTGGATGGGAGACAGACAAACTGAGCAGATTATCCCCTCAGAGCTTTGAATACAAGACACATGAGTGACCTTCAACAAGGGCTGGAGCAGGCACTGTAATGGATCCATGGGTTAAACCCCATCAACTGGAGTTACCGGTGGGTTCCCCACAACCCAAGAGAGGAAGGAATCCTTTCCAGTGTGATTTTCAGAGACGCCCTCCCTGGTTCCAGGTAGTTTAACCTGGATTCCTGATCTCTGGAGACAGAAAACCTTGGTTTAAATCCTGGCTCCATAGTTTCTTTCTTTCTTTCTTTCTTTGAGTTGGAGTCTCACTCTGTCACCCAGACTGGAGTGCAATAGCTGCTCCCGGCCACCGCAACCTCGACCTGCTGGGCTCTGGCGATCCTTCCGCCTCAGCCTTCCAAGTAGCTGGAACTACAGGCGTGCGCTACCACACCTGGCTCATTTTGATTTATTGTAGAGATAAGGTCTGGCCAAGTTGCCCAGGCGGGTCTCGAACCCGCGGGCTCAGGCAATCCACTCACCTCAGCCTCCCAAGGCGTGGGATTACAGGCTGAGCCACCAACTCCAGCTGTCATTATTTCTTATCTGTATGATCTTTGACTAGTCCCTTTGCCCCACTGTTCCTGAGTTTCCACATCTGAAAATGCAAATATCAACACCTACTATGAAAGCTTCCTGTGAAAATGAAATAAAATAATCTAATATATTAAAAAGCCTTTAGAAAAACGCCAGGCCGGCTCTGTGGCTCAGCATGTAATCCCAGCACTTTGGGAGGCCGAGGCATGAGAATTGTCTGAGCCCGCGGGTTCAAGACCCACCCGGGCAACTTGGCGAGGCCTCCTCTCTACAATAAATCAAAAACTAGCCGGGCGTGGTAGCGCGCGCCTATAGTTCCAGCTACTTGGAAGGCTGAGGCAGAAGGATGGCCAGGAGCGTGCCACTGCACTCCAGTCTGGGCAACAGAGTGGGACTCCAACTCCGAAAAAAAAAACAGAAGAATGCCTAATATAGAGTAGATCATATTATGTCCCTGCTAGGAAAGTTGTTCTACCTAGAATATCTCAGGAGTCCAAAGAGTCTTGAAGGTCACCGATATCTGCAAGGACAAACTGGTGACTTCGGATATCCTGTTATTATTAGTTTACTCTTTAAGTACTTCTGTTTCCTCTGCCAGTTTAGTGAACTCCTTGAGGGTATGGACTCCATCTTATGTTCCATTGTGCCCTCCACTGCGCCTTTGCAGGATGTGTTCAATCTGTGATTGCTTCTGCTGATTGTTGAGAGTGTCCTTTCCTTGTAGGCCCGGTGCAGCCAGTTTGGACCAGCGTAGTGGCAACTGGCCCAGCAGCCTAGCTCTCCTCCCTCCATGGCAGCCTTCCCAAGTAGTTATCCCAGGAGGGCAGAGTACCAGCATCCCTCACCAGCAAGTGGAAGCTCTGCATACAGTACAGAGCCAAATTCCCGGGAGTGGAAATTGTTGTCACTACTTTGGTTTGCAGACTTAGAAAAACATCCCTGTCCATGTTAACCCAGAGCCTCCATTAGCATGTGCCAGAACTGACAAAATACAGAGGTTTAATCTGTTTTGGGAATGCCTTCTTTCAGGAAGGCCTGCTTCCTGAGAGGGTCCACAAAGTTATACACTTTGGCTTTCCTCTCTGGTGTGACCCTGAGTCTAGAACCCTAGATAGATAATGGAATGAAGTTAGTGAAATTTGTTTATCCTTCTCACCCTTTCCGTCTTCCCTGGACATACCTGCTGTCCTATCTGGGCCACCAAACATGGGCCTGGAATACCTGATTGGCTAACAAGACCCCAGCTTCATATTAGTTGGAGAGAGGTTCTGCTAAAGAAGAAAACTAGAGAGGAAGAAAGTCCAAAGGAACAGCAACAGTTTTAGAACTCAAAGGTGTCAGGGGATGGGATTCAACAAATTTTTTTTTAGCATTACTCTGTACCAGACCTTATGCTGGGAATGTTGCGTAATAATAAAAAAAATTTTTTTTTTTTTTAAGCCAGGCTCGATGGCTCAGCCTGTAATCCCGTGCCTTTGGGAGGCTGAGGTGAGTGGATTGCCTGAGCCCGTGGGTTTGAGACCCGCCTGGGCAACTTGGTGAGACCTCATCTCTCCAATAAATCAAAAAAAAATTAGCCAGGTGTGGTAGTACGCACCTGTAGTTCCAGCTACTTGGAAGGCTGAGGCGGAAGGATTGCCGGAGCTCAGCAGGTCGAGGCTGCGGTGGCCGGGAGCGGCCACTGCACTCCACTCTGGGCGACAGAGTGAGACTCCAACTCAAAAATAAATAAATAAATATGTAATCTCGCGCCTTTGGGAGGCTGAGGTGAGTGGATTGCCTGAGCCCGTAGGTTCGAGACCCGCCTGGGCAGCGAGACCTCATCTCTACAATAAATCAAAAAATCAGCCGGGCATGGTAGCGCA
Source organism: Carlito syrichta (assembly GCF_000164805.1). Taxonomy (NCBI): domain Eukaryota; kingdom Metazoa; phylum Chordata; class Mammalia; order Primates; family Tarsiidae; genus Carlito; species Carlito syrichta. Next base: position 55,080 of record NW_007260042.1, on the reverse strand, counting down.
TGCCTGTAATTTTGGCTACTCAGAAGATTGAGGCAGAAGGATCGCCAGAGCCCAGCAGGTCGAAGCTGCGGTGGCCGGAAGCGGCCACTGCACTCCAGTCTGGGCAACCGAGTGAGACTCCAACTCAAAAAATAAATAAATAAATAAATTAATTAATTAAAATAAATAAATAAAAATAAAAGTTTAAATATCATCCTATGTATACATGTACACAATTCTCATAATACCTCTACAAGCTAGGTTAATGCGGTACCATTTTACAGATATGAAAACTGAAACTCAGAGACGTTAAATATGTTTAAGTCACATAGCCAACTAGTGGTGGATATCATGCCAGGCCTTTCTGGCTCCAACCCCTCTGACACAAAGAGGAAACCTTGATAAAGGAAAGGAAAATACTTAGTGGGCTTAGGAAAGGAGGTCACTGCAAGACCACAAAACCTTGGGACATGCTACTCTGCTGGAGGTAGCACCCAGGAACAGCAAAGTGTGGAGTCTCAGCAGCCAAACCTCTGACTACCTGCCGCATTACAACTTTCCAGTCACACCAATTAGCCAGATTGGTGAGCTGATTTAAATGTGACAGTGGCAGATTTCTAAATGCCTTTTAGAAAGGTGAACCTGGCAATGCTGGAAAAATGACTCTAAATGCAGCTAACTCTCAAATAGAAAAATCTCAAAGTTTTTCTCACCCTCCCTACTCACTTCCTTTTTTTTTTTTTTTTTTTTTAGTTGGAGTCTCACTCCATCGCCCAGGTTAGAGTGCAGTGGTACACTTATGGTCACCCCAACATTGACCTGTTGAGCTCTGTCCATCCTTCTGCCTCAGCCTTCCAAGTAGCCAGAACTACAGGTGCGCGCTACCATACCTGGCTAATGTTTTAATGTTTATCGTAAAGATGAGGTCTCATCAAATTGACCAGGCCATTCCTACTCGCTTTCTAAGCCAACTAACTTTTTTTTTTCTTTTCTCTTCTTCTCTTCCAGTTAGGATAATTAAGATCATAGAATCATAAACCTGGAAGGAACCTTAGAGATGATTCCATTCCTTTCTGTCTGCTTTAAGACTACTTAAAGCAACAGTTATCTTTCTTTGTATGTTTAAACCTTCTCTTCCTTACTAAAGAAGAAGGTTTGCCCCTGTGAATGGGGCTGGGGAATTGGCTAGTGGCAGAGTTATTTTAGGCAGTTGCCTGGAATCACACAATGGAGGCTGATGCAGAAGGTGCCTCCTTAAAGATGACTTTGTCTACCAACTCCCTACTACTGCCACCACTAGCAAGATTCTCACTGGAAAGGGCCAGAGGACCTACCTTGCCTTTTCCAAATCCAAAGGAGCTCTTGGAAGGGTCACCAGGAATACAGAAATAAATAGGATCTATGAAGGAACTCACATGCAAATAATGACAATACCATGAGATTGCGTTAACAGACATTTGTAAGGAATTTTATACAAGCACCCAAACCAGAAGCCATCAAGTGTCTACAGGGGCCACTTCACCAAGGAGGAGGCCAAGGAAGCTGCAGGCCTGGAAGGCAACATGGTTTTTCCAGTGAAGTTTGAAGATGGCAGTGCTGGCTTTGCAATCTGCCTCTCCCCTTGCTAAGCGTGGGACTACAACCAGTGGCACGCCCTGGCATTCCCAGCCTTTATTGTTATTGCACAGCTGTCTGATTGGGTGGGTCCCTACACTGAAGAGGAAATGAATGATGGCCATAAAATTGAATTACACTTGAGATAGATGCTTTATCATCACCATCAGGCACTAATTGATTACCCAGGTCCTTTTAGATTGAGTGAGTTTGACAAGTGCAGTGAAGTCATATACTGAGCTCAGCATCTCTGGGTCCTTCCTCACTGTAGCTAGTTCCCAGCAGTGGCATTGTTGAGGCCCTAAGCTCCCAGGGTAAAGATTTGACTATGGCACCAGTGGGCACATCAAGACACTAATACCTTAGTGCCATACCAGTTGTTCCTCAACAGAAGCTAACAGCTTACCTTGATTAAATATCTACTAAATGTCAGACACTCTGATGAGTTCTATATATTCATTGCTCAATGAATCTAATGAATCAGATACATTATTGTGTCCATTTAGGAGATAAGGAAATTTTAACCGATTAGGTCACTTGTGTAAGGTTCCTTCACTGAATACTGTGACCTCCAAGAGAGTAAGAACTACCTTATTACCAATGCCTTCCTAGGACCCAGAACAGTGCAAGACACAGAAATGACATTTGATTAAAAATTCTTAAGCAGGCCGGGCTCGGTGGCTCAGCCTGTAATCCCAGCACTTTGGGAGGCCGAGGCGAGTGGATTGCCTGAGCCCATGGGTTCAGGACCCACCCGGGCAACTTGGCAAGACCTCGTCTCTACAATAAATTTAAAAAACTAGCCTGGCGTGGTAGCGCGTGCCTGTAATTCCGGCTGCTTGGAAGGCAGAGGCGGAAGGATCACTGGAGCCCAGCAGGTCAAGGCTGCGGTAGCTGGGAGAGTGCCACTTGCACTCCAGTCTGGGCGACAGAGTGAGACTCCAACTCAAAAAAAAAAAAATTCTTAAGCAGATGAATGAACAGGTACTAAATAGGGAAGAAAAGAGGAAGATATTCTCCAGAAAGAGAAAAATAAATGGCCAGGCAGAGAAGAACATGTTCTCAAGGCTAACTAGAGGAGCTATAATCATCTACCGCTCTTCTCACCTTCCCTTCCTCCACGTATTTATCCCATTGAGTGTTTTCAATGGAAAGTGTCTAAGTACCCTGTGGGTGTACACGGCCGGTTGCTAATTTTGGAACACTTGTGAATCCTGGGCCCAGAGTCATGACCAAGACTGTTGAGTCATACTCCCCATACAGAGCACCCTACACACTGGCTGTCAGGAAAGAACAGAAGTGCCATCTTGTTCCCTGCTCTGGTGTCTCCTTTTACCTTCTGAAATGATGGTGGAAGTCCTGCTGAGAGTTGGGATAACAGCAGACCTCAGGATACCCCTGCCTGCTGGAAACCTGCAAACTACACAGTCTCTCCTGGTGGCCTTCTCTTGAATGCCTTGCAATGTCTTAGAAGAGTCCATCTACTTCCAACCCCCATGTCCTATGAACCTATGAGTGGTAGTGCCTTCTTTGTAGTAGGTAATGTTTACATCGACCCCATTATACCATCCTAGGCAGTTACATAAAATAGCCTGTCCTAGGTGACCAGTTAACCTCTTTAACAAAGAACAAATCTCATTCCATGCTCAGAAGTTTAAAATACAAGTGTCCCTGAGGGAGGAAACACATTGATTTAAAGTCACACAAAGATGCAAAGAGCTGATGGCAAGCTTTTCTGGGGCAGAAAGAAAACAGAGTTCAGGAGAATAGAACATGCCACAGACTTTTGGGTACTTAAAATACAACCTATGGACTCCCAGGTTGGGGGTTATTCAGGTTCCTTTGCTTGACCATGGTAGATGGATGAATCCTTGCTTCCAAGTCTCTCAGTCAGAGAAATGCAAGCCAGGAAGCAAAGAGAAAACCCAAACCCTGCTCAAGTTCTGAGAAGAGCGATGATTATTAAAACTTAAATGAGCTGGGCTCGGTGGCTCAGCCTGTAATCCCGCACTTTGGGAGGCTGAGGTGAGTGAATTGCCTGAGCCCGCGGGTTCGAGACCCGCCTGGGCAACTTGGCGAGACCTCACCTCTACAATAAATCAAAAATTAGCCGGGCATGGTAGCGCGCGCCTGTAGTTCCAGCTACTCAGAAGGCTGAGGCGGAAGGATCGCTGGAGCCCAGCAGGTCGAGGCTGCGGTGGCCGGGAGCAGCCACTGCACTCCAGTGTGGGCGACAGAGTGAGACTCCAACTCAAAAAAAAAAAAAAAAACACTTAAATGGGGGTTTTCATTCTCTCTTTAGATTTTGACTTTCATTACTTCTGCCATTCCTTTATTACAGAGAACTGAGAGTGGATAGCATATGGGTGTGGAAGGAGGTTCTGGCTGAATGAGCGGCCTCATGATTGTTCCAAGTGCCAAGACCTCAGCCAAGAGTGCCCCAAGAGTTTTATTCCTCCTGACCGACCTGGGTAATGCAGGCCTAAGAACAGAGAGAGAAGCAGTGCTTTTAAAAATAGACCTGACTTAGTCGTCTTTAAATAACTGAGGATTATGGTATGGAAGAGGGCTACTTTGCATCTCCATCTCCACTGAGAGCAGAGCTTGACAAAAAGGGCTGGAAACTAAAGGGATTTGCACTTGCTAATAAGAGCTTCTAAAAGGTAAAGAAGCTGCTAAACAAAAGACTTTCCTGCTCTGTAACTGGATGGACTTTTATTTGACTGGGATGGTCATTGAAATTCAGCCTACCTTGCCACAGAGGGTTAGAGTCAATGCTTGCTCGTCAAAGTGTGGTCTCCAGACCAGCAGCATCAGTCTCACCTGGGAGGTCCCACCCCCGACCCCCGAGGTGCTGAATAAGAATCTCCTCTTTATTTAATAAAGTTCTGTGGTAAAACACCTGAACCTTACAGACTGCGAAGAGCTGGGCTGAATGACCTTTGTAGGGTCCTCCTACTTGAGGATTTGATGAGCCACCCCACGGCAGAGGGGAACTTGGCTGCTAAGGAAGTCGGAGGCATGCTAGTATTCCCCTCCCAAGCAGCAGCAGCTCTCTACATGACTGTAGTTACAGTACACCTTTCTCCTCAACTTCAAGGGTACTGCAGCTGCAGCTCCTCTGAACACACACCAGACTTCCTGTGGCAAGTTCCTGGGAGACCACAAGCTTGTTAGAGATTATCAGACCCATGGAGAACTTGCAGAGCAAGGATGAAGGTAGAACATCCAGTGGTTTGCACAGATCCTAGCTTTCCTCTCAGTTGTGAGAACCATCTGCATGACTCCCCATTTGTTCATCTGGGGGTCACAGATAGCAGGGCATGCCCAACTTCTCATATGTTGAAGAATCCTAACGCAAATCATATGTTTTTGCCAGAATGTTTTAAAAAAGTCATTGTTGGCCGGGCTCAGTGGCTCAGCCTGTAATCCCAGCACTTTGGGAGGCCAAGGTGACTGGATTGCCTGAGCCCACGGGTTCAAGACCTGCCTGGGCAACTTGGCAAGACCTCATCCCTACAATAAATCAAAAATTAGCTGGGCGTGGTAGTGCACACCTGTAGTTCCAGTTACTTGGAAGGCTGAGGTGGAAGGATTGCCGGAGCCCAGCAGGTCGAGGCTGTGGTGGCCGGGAGCGGCCACTGCCCTCCAGTCTGGGTGACAGAGTGAGACTCCAACTCAAAAAAAAAATGTCATTGTTCATAAATTATTCATAAATACCAACAAGAAAAAGAACACCTAAATCTAATGTGGAGAGTGAGGGGTCTCAAGACATGGTCAACAACCCTCTGTCTAAGAGAATCTAATTCATAGAGGCACACACGGGGAGTGTGTTCGCCCAGCTGCTGATATGAACTACCGTCTTAGCGTGAGCTGCTGTAACAAAATACAGCATATTTATAGTCTGGAAGTCCAAGAACAGAGTGCCAGCAGACTTGATTCTTTGTGAGGGCTCTCTTGCTGACTAGATGGCTGCCTTCTTGCTGTGTCCTCACATGAAGAGAGAGAGAAAGCTCCAGTTTCTCCTTCTCTTCTTAAGATAGGATTAGGGCACTAAACCCATCACGGGAGGGGGGGGAGCTTTCCCTCAGGACTTCATCTAAACCTGATTACCTCCCAGAGGCCCTACCTCCTATTACCATCACAATGAAGGCTTAGGACTTCAACACTGAGGAGGACACAAACATTCAGTCCACAACAACCACCAAGGTAATAAGCTTCAGAGAACTTGTTTTCTAATTCATGTTTTCCTCCTCAAATTATATGTTCTTGGCTAATACTAATGTTTAAGTATACTAAGAGTACACTTTAGAGAAGTGGAAACTTTTTTGTTTGTTTGTTTTGTTTTGTTTTTGTTTTGTTTTTTTGTTTTTTGAGTTGGAGTCTCACTCTGTCGCCCACTGGAGTGCAGTGGCCGTTCCCGGCCACCGCAGCCTCGACCTGCTGGGGACTCCGGCGATCCTTCCGCCTCAGCTTTTCAAGTAGTTGGAATACAGGCAAGCGCTACCACGTCTGGCTAATTTTTTGATTTATTGTAGAGATGAGGTCTCACCAATTTGCCCAGGTGGGTCTCGAACTCGCGGGCTCAGGCAATCCACTCACAGCCTCCCAAGTCATGGGATTACAGACTGAGCCATCGAGCCTGGCTCACTTTTATATTTTAAAGTGTTTACTAAAATTATAGTAAATTATATTATGAATAAAATCTTGCTGTATATTTGTAACTAGAATTTGAAAATTACTGGTATCCATATCTTTTAACCATTCTAGTTTTTATTATGTGAACTAGATTACTCTTTTGTGCCTTTTGAAAGGCAAATTTGGTGTGATTGGCTAATTCCGTCTTACACTCCAGTGATAGGAAAAGGCTCTAATGATGAACTTATGGTACAAGTGTCACCAACTGTTGAAGAGTACTCTTGAATGTCTTAGATGATCTTAGATTTGGAATGTAAAGCTGTAGCTACATGACACAAAGTGGTAGCTAAATAAACCCCTCCTTCTTGTGATTTCACTCTTGTTCATTTTCTTCATCTCTCTTTATCTCTTTTTTGTCATTTGGATTTGTTTCCATTTCATCTCAGATAGTGATAAACAACTGTCCTTTTTTGCAAGGACTAGAGTTTTCTGATGATTCAGCTGCTTAAGAAAGCATGAGACTGATGAAATTTTCTAATATGACATGAATAACCTTGGTTTTCCTTTGATCATTAGCTTCTAAGACGTCTT
>NW_007260042.1:43766-48238 GCF_000164805.1 Carlito syrichta | reverse complement strand
TCTACAATAAATAAAAAAATTAACTGGGCGTGGTAGTGCACGCCTGTAGTTCCAGCTACTTGGAAGGCTGAGGTGGAAGGATCACTGGGGCCCAGCAGGTCGAGGCTGCAGTGGCCAGGAGCAGCCACTGCACTCCAGTCTGGGTGACAGAGTGAGACTCCAACTCAAAAAAAATAAAATAAAGTATGCATCTTCATAATAACTAGTGGTGCTATGGAAGTGCAGTTCATCAGTCTCTAGGGTGTCTCTACTTCACCATTTCTAGTGGGATATGGTCCTGTGTTCAGGTCAAAGAGGAGCTGTACTGAATATTCACAGCAAGGAGAGCAACTGAGATCAGGGCCTCCAGAGTTAGAATGATCTGGGTTCATATGGGATTCTATGGCTTCCTACCTACGATCTTTCCAAACTTTAATTTCCTCATCTATAAAATGGAGGGAAATACAGCACTTTCTATCATTATATAGTTGTTATGAGGGTTAAACTAAATAACACATGAAAAGTTCTGCTATAGGATAGACACTGAATACACAATAGCTATTACTAATGTTTTTCCAGTTCATATATAGTTTTCTACTATATAGGCTGAGAACTCCAAAGAGCAAGGATTAAACTTCCCTCAACAGACTACCTCTCACCTTTCTGAGATTATAAAAGGTCTCTTGCAGCTGGGCTCAGTGGCTCAGCCTGTAATCTCGCGCTTTGGGAGGTTGAGGTGAGTGGATTGGCTGAGCCCGCAGGTTAGAGACCCGCCTGGGCAACTTGGCAAGACCTCATCTCTACAATACGGGCAAGCATGATAGCGCTTGCCCGTAATTCCAGCTACTCAGAAGACTGAGGTGGAAGGATCGCCATAGCCCAGCAGGTCAAGGCTGCAGTGGCCGGGAGCGGCCACTGCACTCCAGTCTGGGTGACAGAGTGAGACTTCAACTCAAAAAAAAAGGTCTTCTGCTTCAAGTATCTCAGGGAGCTTCCAGTGTAGGTCTCTGCCCTTGGAAGGCATAAGAACTACTATGCCACTTGCCTGCCTACAGAGTCAAAGAACTCAGAGTCCTGAGCTCCCAGTAAAACTTGCAGCACAACTTGTTTTTAGGAAGCCAGGACTCCTATTTCACCTTCCCAAGCCTCATGATCCCACCTTGATGAGCACTAATCTTTACTCACACCTTAGTTACTTGGTTACTCTGTCCATTTGCCCTTCCTTATATGACTCTTTGCCCCTGAGCACATACATGTCATACAATGGCCTTCAAGGGTGATCGTTCTTTCCTTCATTTCAGCTTTCATTTCTGCCAGGATTCCCTGGGGTCAACCATCTGAGTAGTTACATTAAGCGTCCCCACATTTCAGGGTAGGACCACAGGGGCAGGGTAGAAATGATGCCTCCTCCTATTCTGGGAAAGGACAGGAAAGGATGTATGCGGAAATGTTTGTCAGCTCATGTACACAAGAAATGACTGGCCGTGGCCATTGAATAGAGTGCGTATCTGTGACCAGGTATTTTGTTACAGCAGCTCCTTGAGTCCTGAGAGAAAGGCCCCCATGATGGGCTTAATGCCCTAATCCTATCTTAAGAAGAGAAGGAGAACCCGGAGCTTTCTCTCTCTCTCCATGTGAGGACATGGCAAGAAGGCAGCCAACCACAAGTCAGAAAGAGAGCCCCCTCAAAGAATCTAATCCGCTGGCACTTTGTTCTTGGACTTCCAGACTATAAGAAAATAAATTTCTATTGTTTAAACCACCCAGCCTATGGTATTTTATAGCCCCTATGGCCCTAACCACAGTCATCCAGTGACTTCAAAATCTGGTGTCATCCATCTACGGAAGATCCACATCCCCAAAACCCTCCAACCCATTCCTTTGCCCAGTGCTCTTAAAAATGCAAATGGCGGGCTCGGTGGCTCAGCATGTAAACCTGCGCTTTGGGAGGCTGAGGTGAGTGGATTGCCTGAGCCTGCGGGTTCGAGACCCACCGGGGCAACTTGGGGAGACCTCATCTCTCCAATAAATCAAAAAAAAATTAGCCGGGCATGGTAGTGCGCGCCTGTAGTTCCAGCTACTTGGAAGGCTGAGGCGGAAGGATCACCGGAGCCCAGCAGGTCGAGGCTGCGGTGGCCAGGAGAGGCCACTGCACTCCAGTCTGGGTGACAGAGTGAGACTCCAACTGAAAAAAATATATATATATAATGCATTAATATGGGCCCATTAATATCGTTGGCTAAGTAATCACAATGGTTCCTGGAGCCCTAGGCCATCAGAAGCCCGTATAAAGTCCTCTCTACTGACAGTGGAGCATAAACCATCATCAAACACAAACTCTGAACTTTTTCCTGGTCACAGATACACGTTCCACTCAAATGGCCAAGGTCAGTCACTCCTTGTGTACACGAGTCCTCCTCAGCTGACAAACATTTCCACATACATTCGAAGAGAAGGGGTAAGGGACCAAAAAGCTCTTAGCAATTCAGTGGTCATCATCACCTTACAGGTATCTCCACAAATGGAGAGAGACAGGGACTCAGAAAAGTAAACAGCAAAACAAAAGTCAGATAATCAAGAAAGTATGCACGTGTGTACACACACACACACATACTCAACAGTTTAAGTTTCCCAACAATGTTTAGCTCAGATTAATAATTAAATGACCTTGTGTATTTTGAATGGAAGCCAACTGCTCAGCAAGGAGAGGTGACAGAGAGGCATATCAAGGAGCTCAGCCTGGAATGAAAAATAGCCCACACACTGTGCTCTAGGTTATCTGTCTAGAGTTTCTTGCATTCATTCCCTATATCTTCTCAAAATTGTTAACTTAAAATTTGTTTAGCTCAAAATTTTGTTCAAGTCAAAATTTTAGAGATGGGGAATGGAGAAAGTTCACTATACAAATGTTGGTCTATTCCAGTCAATTTAGTCATTGTTCTCTCTATACAGGTTAAAAGCAATAGGCTGACCCTGAAGCCTGAACTGAACATTTTTGGTTGTGTTTGGAGGACAGTTCTCCTGGTTTTGGGGGCTACCTCAAAGGGATCCTCTCCCTTCAGCAAAGCGTGCCCCCCTCTGGATACAATGCCACCTCTCTGAACAGAGCAAATATTCCTCATAATTCACTTTGTGGTCAGGAATTTCATTGCCAAAGGCAGAAATCATGTGGGAATTACCTTTCAGGGTATTGGGAAATGAGTGTGGTTGTAGGAAAAGATAATCTATTATAGATTACTTTAAAAATCATGTCAAATGTTAATCTTGTCTGGGGGCGGGGATAGAGAAAGAGAGATTAAATTAAAGTTAGCAGGGGGTCTGAGGGAACCCAACTAATACTCAGGTAAGAAAGGTGGGGAGCCAGGCTCAGTGGCTCAGCCCGTAATCCCAGGCTTTGGGAGGCCGAGGTGAGTGGATTGCCTGAGCCCGCGGGTTCGAAACTGGCTGGGCAACTTGGCAAGACCTCATCTCTACAATGAATCAACGAAAATAAGCCAAGCGTGGTAGCGCATGACTGTAATTCCAGCTACATGGAAGGCTGAGGTGGAAGGATTGCCGACACCCAGCAGGCGAGGCTGCAGTGACCGGGAGCGGCCACTACACTCCAGTCTGGGCGGCAGAGTGAGACTCCCATTCCAAAAAAAAAAAAAAAGGTGGGGAATGGGGACAAGGAGAATATGAAGGAAAAAGTACATTTGGACAAAAAGGACATGGCACAAGGTATCGTCCTTCCCAAATGAAAGGAGAATGGTGCTTCCCAGGAGGGCATGTGTCTCCCTCCATATACCTGCCAGGCGTAGAAGCAGGTGGCTGCTTCCTTCCAACTCTACTTTTCTTTTTTCCTGCCCCCACTCCACCTCTTTTCTTCCATCCATTTCTTTTTTTCTTTTTTTTTTGAGTTGGAGTCTCACTCTGTCACCCAGACTGGAGTGCAGTGGCTGCTCCCGGCCACCGCAGCCTTGACCTGCTGGGCTCCGGCAATCCTTCCACCTCAGCCTTCCAAGTAGCTGGAACTACAGGCACACGCTACCACACCCGGCTAATTTTTGATTTATTGTAGAGATGAGGTCTCGCCAAGTTGCCCAGGCGGGTCTCGAACCCACGGGCTCAGGCAATCCACTCACCTCAGCCTCCCAAGGCGCGGGATTACAGGCTGAGCCACCGAGCCCAGCCTCTTCCATCCATTTCTATTGACCACCTGTGTGTTAGGTGCTGTGAAGGTGGTAGGAATATAAAGATAATAGAAGACTCTCTAGTCTCCAGTTGTTAAGCAGTAAAGCAAGTAACAAACAAGTTCATCAAACCAAACTAAGCCACCATATCACAGGGCCTGTGTTAATAAATGTGGCTGTGCCCAGTGGGCCTCAGTGGAGGTGGTGGCCATATATATTTACCTGGCAGTCAACGGTTGATTTCAGTAACAATGTGGTCCTCAGCCGGGCTCGGTGGCTCAGCCTGTAATCCGGCGCTTTGGGAGGCTGAGGTGAGTGGAT
>NW_007260042.1:40739-43532 GCF_000164805.1 Carlito syrichta | reverse complement strand
GCCACTGCACTCCAGTCTGGGTGACAGAGTGAAACTCCAACTCAAAAACAAAAAACAAAATACAATGTGGTCCTCAAAATTTTTCCATACTTACTGCTCTAGAATAAAAGAATGACAAAGAGACACGGCAACTAAATGCAGTGTAAGAATTTTGATTGGGTCATGTTTGAAAAAAAAATCTATTCGAAGACATAGTGGGGAACATTTTGGATAATTTTATAAGTATTGGGAATTACGTAATTATCAATAATTTTAAAAAGTGTAATAAAGGCTACTGTGAAAGTGTAGAAGGATGTTCCAATTTTCAAGCAATGTATGTTGAAGTATTTAGGGGCAATATCTATATTTTATATTGAAATGGTTCAGGAAAAAGTATACGGTAAAATACAAACAATTGTAGAATCTAGGCAAGGGATTTGAGCATCAATTGTACTTTTCTACACATATGAAATTTTTATAATACAAATTGTGGCCAGGTGCAGTGGTTCATGTATGTAATGCCAGCACTTTGGGAGGCTGAGGCAGAAGGATTGCTTGAGGTGAGGAGTTGGAGACCAGTCTGGACAACATAGTGAGACTCCATCTCTACAAAAAAAATTTTTTTGACAGAAATTCTCGCCACTCAGTAGCTGTTTTACTAAGGCTTTTTGTAGAATAAAGACTTTTTTTGTGTCAATTAGCTAACAAATAATCATAACTAAATTATCACGTGCCAGGCAATGCTGAGAGCTGAGATGCATTTCCTCCTTCAGTGCTTAGAACATCACTGCAGACTGGAGTGGGTTTTTCTTTACAGAAAGAGAAACTGAGGCGTGGCAAGGTGAAATACTTATCCCAAGTCACACAAACAGTAACTCTCAGGGCCAAACCCCAGCCTGATTTGGATCTGGTTCTAAACTACCCACTCTAACTGCCACCCTCTACTTGCACTCTCCCAGAAAAAACCCTGAAACACAATGTCTAGCTGAAGAAATGGTGACAGAAATCATTGCCCTAAAGGACAATCTTTCAACCTGTGAGTACAAAACAACCATTATAAGAGCCCTTCCTGCTTTGATAGCAAATAGAAAGGACTCCAGGGGTTGCCAGGGGAAAAGAGGCCACTGGTGAGCAGGGGAGAGGAAAGAGGAAGTGGGGAAGGGAAACATGGCTACACCCTGTGGACCGACAGTTGCATGGGGGCAAACTAAGCTGCAAGGCAGGTATTTTAACTGGAGCTGCAAACAAAATGTTATCTGTTTAGTAGAAAAGTTACTGCTCCGGACTCGGTGGCTCAGCCTGTAATCCCGCGCTTTGGGAGGCTGAGGTGAGTGGATTGCCTGAGCCCGCGGGTTCGAGACCCGCCTGGGCAACTTGGCAAGACCTCAATACAATAAATTTAAAAAAAACCAGCCGGACATGGTAACACATGCCTGGAATTCCGGCTACTCGGAAGGCTGAGGCGGAAGGATCACTGGAGTCCAGCAGGTCGAGGCTGCAGTGGCCGGCTCGACCATTGCACTCCAGTCTGGCGACAGAGTGAGACTCCAACTCAAAAAAAAAAAAATCACAGCTGAAAGGTATGATGGTGTATTCTTCCTGAGAGTTGCTTAAGGAGGGTGTCGCTGTGTCTGAAGTCCGTAGTACTGACCAGCAATTCAGAATGCCCAGTGTGATTAAAGACAGTGGGGCTGGGCTGCATTGAACCAGCCATACCCTCTCACTCAGTTCCCTGTATGATGGAGCCAGAGAGAGCGGAGGGCAGGGTGTGCCCAGCCAACTGGCCTCTATAGGAATTTCACCTATGACCTCAACCTTATTTGCCCTCGGCTCCAGTCTCCTGACTAACCAGTTCATGCATGTGGCAAAGCCCGAGTTTCACAGCCAGCCTAGCAGAGCCACTGTGTAATAGTCCAGGGTCAAGCTGTGTTTTGTTCTTGGTGTATGGAATGCAAGAATTGGAGAAATCATGTAAAAAGTCAGGAGGATGTAAACATTCCAAGCACCAGCCTCCCAGGGATTGGGCATTAGAATAAAAGTCACTTCCTTCAATGCCCTTTTCTCACAGTGCAGCTTTTCCTGTGAGGACAGAGCTACCTCAAAACACCTCCATTTTGAGGATGTTCTGAGAACTATTTATGCAGTGGGGTGAAGCATTCCCTTATGTAGAACGTAGGGACTGACCCTGATTGTTTTGTTTTGTTTTGTTTTTTTGAGTTGGAGTCTCACTCTGTCGCCCAGACTGGAATGCACTGGCCACTCCCGGCCACCGCAGCCTCGACCTGCTGGGCTCCAGTGATCCTTCTGCCTCAGCCTTCCAAGTTGCTGGAATTACAGGCATGCGCTACCACGCCCAGCTGATTTTTTGATTTATTGTACAGATGAGGTCTCGCTGCCCAGGCAGGTCTCAAACCCGCGGGCTCAGGCAATCCACTCACCTCAGCCTCCCAAAGGCAGGGGATTACAGGCTGAGCCATCGAACCTGGCCTGTTTTGTTTTTTAAACAAGCACAATTTTGCCAACTGATCTCAGTACACATTTCTAGAAAATTCACAACGTCATGACAATCTTCCCTTCAGCTGTGGACCAGGGCAACATGATCTGAGGCAGGTCTCAGAAGACAAAAAGTTAAAATCAACTCTGTGATTCCTGCTAAGCAGAATTCATTTTGACTGAGAGGAAAAGGCAATTGTTACCCAAACTCCAGAAAGCTACACAAATGATACCCATGTTCACGTCCCAAAATGATGGCCGGGCTCGGCGGCTCAGCCTGTAATCCCGCGCCTTTGGGAGGCTGAGGTGAGTGGATTGCCA
>NW_007260042.1:40381-40719 GCF_000164805.1 Carlito syrichta | reverse complement strand
AGCCGGGCATGGTAGCTCATGCCTGTAATTCCGGATACTTGGAAGGCTGAGGCGGAAGGATCGCAGGAGCCCAGTGGATCGAGGCTGTGGTGGCCGGTAGCGGCCACTGCACTCCAGTCTGGGTGACAGAGTGAGACTCCAACTCAAAAAAAAAAATAAATGCCTTTCACAGGGCATTTTCCTCTATAGTCTCCCTTGCCCCCAGTAGTTTCCCTTCCTGTAATCCACCTTGTACACACAGCTGTGAACATCCTGTGAGCTGCTTAAAAGTCTCAGTGTCAAGCCGGGCTCGGTGGCTCAGCCTGTAATCCCGTACCTTGGGAGGCTGAGGTGAGTGG
>NW_007260042.1:38968-40075 GCF_000164805.1 Carlito syrichta | reverse complement strand
CCACTGCACTCCAGTCTGGGCAACAGAGTGAGACTCCGACTCAAAAAAAAAAAAAAAGAAGTCTCAGTGTCCTCATCCCCAACCAGCCCATATCCCACAATGGGTCTCCCTTCCTCTGTCTTCTCCGAATGATAACACCCCTTTCTCCCCCTGAGTGATCTTTCTGAAAGATTAGCATGAATCCACTCCTCTCTGCTTGAACATTGTGCTGGCTCCCGATCCCCTACAGATAAAAAGCATACTCTTTATTTGGCACCCAGGCCCTCACAATCTTTCTCCTGCCCGCTATTCCCAGACTCATGTGCTGCCACACCCTATGTGCACCTTTTGTCCCAGTCACACAGACATCTCTGGATTCTCACCCATCTTTCCCATGTGCCTCTCCAATTGCTGTTTCCCCTGTCTAGAATGCCCTTCCTCCAAGTCCACAGAGTAAAGTAAGGCTTCAGGACTCAGCCCAAATGCCACATTCTCAGCAGAGCTCCCCCAAAACTTCCCCCACTCTCTCTTCTCTCTCTCTCTCTCCCTCTCTCTCTTTTTCTTTCTCTCTCTCTCTCTCTCACACACACACACACACACACACACACACACACGCACACACACACACACCTTCTGCTTGTTTTCCCAAGGATCACACCTTTTTTCAGGACTCTGCACTGTTCTCTGTTCATAGATCTGCTGCCCACTCTAGACTGTGAGTACTTTCTTAGGGACAGAGCCCATGAAGTGCTCATCTTTGTACTGCCAGCTCTTAGCACAGTGCCTGACACAAAGTAGGTGCTTTGGAATCCAACCAGCAAAGCCAGGCTCAAATTCTATCTTTCCTTTTCTCTTTTTTATCTTTCAATTTTTTTTATTTAAAAAATGTGCAGTACAATTCAGGGTTAGGTATACAAATGTTCATTATGCAGGTGCCCTTGTTTATGAGGTGTGCTCCCCCCTCTCCTGGCAGATTCCCACTACTGCCAATCCATCATCCCTACCCCCCGCCCCCAGCAGGGTCCTGCTACTGCCAAAATCTACCTTTTTTTTTTTGTTTTGAGTTGAAGTCTCACTCTGTCACCCAGACTGGAGTGCAGTGGCCACTCCTGGTCACTGCAGCCTCGA
>NW_007260042.1:33643-38948 GCF_000164805.1 Carlito syrichta | reverse complement strand
GTACGTTACCACGCCCGGCTAATTTTTGATTTATTGTAGAGATGAGGTCTTGCCAAGTTGCCCAGATGGGTCTTGAACCCACGGGCTCAGGCAATCCACTCACCTCGGCCTCCCAAAGTGCAGGATTACAGGCTGAGCCACTGAGCCTGGCGAAAGTCATGTTTTTTATTCTTTATTATTTCCCTCCTCTCCACCAGCCTGTGGTTGTTGTTTAGGAGATAAAATTGTTTAATTAATTTGTTGAGTGATCTTTAAGACATCAACATAAATTGTTATAAAATCTCTTCATTTATAGAAAAACTTTAACCTAAAGACTGACTCTGTTTGTCCCCCACTCAGAAGCCTGGAGTTTCTGTAAGAAGAATGTTGTATATTTGGAAGTTGCAGGGACGTGATGGCCTAATAGGATAGAAGGCCCTGGCGCTGTGCCCTAGCCACCTTCCCCATTGCCTGTCATCCTGTTGGCCTCTTCCCAAGCCAGGCTCTGCTCTCCCTTCCCAGGGCTAAAGGATTCATAGGCAACCCCAGATTTACACATTGATTTCCTCTCTGATTTTCTTGGCATTCCCCTGTAGGGTTTGGCTCTCTGCTATTCCATTAGTACTTCATCAGTAGGACTTACATGGCCCAGTGGCTCTAAGGCGGAAAATTAATATATATTGCTTCTTTTTTTTATTTCTTATTTTTTTTGAGTTGGAGTCTCATTCTGTCGCCCAGTGCAGTGGCCAGGAAGCCTCGACCTGCTGGGCTCCGGCAATCCTTCCAAGTAGCTGGAACTACAGGCGTGTGCTACCACGCTCAGCTGATTTTTGATTTATTGTAGAGATGAGGTCTTGCCAAGTTGCCCAAGCGGGTCTCGAACCTTTGGGCTCAGGCAATTCACTCACCTCAGCCTCCCAAGGTGTGGGATTACACCGAGCCCGGTGCTTTCTTTCTTTTTTTAAATTTAATTTTTTTTTTTAGTCAGAATCTCACTCTTTCACCCAGGCTGGAGTACAGTAGCACGCTCAGGGTCACCGCAGCTTCAGCCTTCCAAGTAGCTGGAATTACAGGTATGCACCACCACACCTTGCTAATTTTTCTTGATTTATTTTAGAAATGAGGTTTCACCAACTTGCCCAGTCTGGTCTCAAGCCTGTGGGCTCAGGCAATCCTCTCACCTCGGTCTCTCAAAGTGCTGGGATTATAGGCGTGAGCCACCACCCCTGGCCTCTCTCTTTCTTTCTTTCTTTCTTTCTTTCTTTCTTTCTTTCTTTCTTTCTTTCTTCCTTCCTTCCTTCTTTCCTTCCTTCTTTCCTTCCTTCCTTCCTTCCTTCTTTCTCTCCTTTCCTTTCCTTTCTTCCTTCCTTCCTTCCTTCTTTCCTTCTCTCTCTCTTTCTTCTTTTCTTTTCTTCTCTCTTTTTTTGAGTTGGAGTCTTACTCTGTCTCCCAGGCTGAAGTGTGGTAGCATGATCACAGCTCACCGGAGTCTCGACCTCCTGGGCTCAGGCAATCCTTCCACTTCAGCCTCCTGAGTAGCTGAGAATACAGGTGCATGCCACCATACCCAGCTAATTTTGAGAAAATTTTTGTAGAGATGAGGTCCTGCTATGTTGCCCAGGCTGATCTTGAGCTCCTGGGCTAAAGCAATTCTTCAGCCTCAGCCTCCCAAAGTGCTGGGATTACAGGCGTGAGGCACTGTGCCTGACCTACATTGCTTCTTTCTTTTTTTCATTTTTTTTTTTTTTTTGAGTTGGAGTCTCACTCCATCGCCCAGACTGGAGTGCAGCGGCCGCTCCTGGCCACCGCAACCTCGACATGCTGGGCTCCGGCGTTCCTTCCTCCTCAGCCTTCCAAGCAGCTGGAACTACAGGCACGCGCTACCACACTCGGCTAATTTTTTGATTTATTGTAGAGATGAGGTCTTGCCAAGTTGCCCAGGCAGGTCTCGAACCCGCGGGCTCAGGCAATCTACTCACCTCAGCCTCCCAAAGAGCGGGATTACAGGATGAGCCACCGAGCCTGGCTCTTTTTTTCATTTTGAGTACAAGTCTCATTCTGTCAACCAGGCTGGAGTGCAGTGGCACACTCATGGCCACCGCAGCCTCGACCTGCTGGGCTCAGGTGATCCTTCCACTTCAGCCTTCCAAGTAACTGGAACCACAGGCTTGTGCCACCTCGGACCCTTGGATTCAGGCAATCCTCTCACCTCAGCCTAAAAAAGTGCTGGGATTACAGGCATGAGACACCACTCCCAGCCTCATTGCTTCTTTCAAAGTGATCCTGGAGAAACTTCTTTTCCCCCAGTTGTCACTGTTTCAAAAATTCTCAAATGCAGATTGGGGAAAAAGAAGGATGTATAAAAAAGTATCCATTGACTTCCACCTGCCACCTCTTTTTCTTACCAGCTGTTGGAAAAGTTCAGTTGCTTAGAGACCTTTGCCAAAATGGTGGTGTTCTAGGCAGTGTCTCCAGGCTGCCAAGTATAGCAGCTTCAAATTGATCTTAGGCTTACAGTCAGACAACAGGAGAGCAGCTGGTGTCTTTATCCATCACTGTCCTCCCACCTGTATGACCTTGCCTCAAACTCCCTGGTCATTCTGCCACCAACTCTCCCTCAAAAGGCCAAAAATTTGTTAGTTGAGGGAAAAGAGTTTTGTTTCAATCTCAGACTAAAACTGGTAAGGGCTACCACAGCCTCCGATCCTGGGCTTCAGTGTTGGGGAGATGGGACTCTAAGTCTATGCAGCTGTGCAGAGTCAAGGATTGGCCAAGTGTTAAGGACATGAAGGCAAGGTCTGGGACTAGTTACTAGAGAAATGGACACACGTGAGGCCAGGCCAGTCTGAGAAGGGTATTAAAAAGTCCTGGTATTGTGCCTTGGCCATGTGTCTCACTGTCTGTCTTAACAATGACATAGTCATTGCTAACCAAGGGTGGCCCAAACCTAATTCAAGGTCCTGCAAATTCCTCCACAGTGAGAGGAGAGCAGCCAAGCAGGTAACAGCATCTCAGGAATTTCAACAGCAGGTCTTAGAAGTCAGAGCTGGGAGTGTCTCAATTATGGGACAGGAGATATATTGGATCTTAATGGGGAAATGCTGAATTACCAGCCAGGAACTTGGTCAAATCAGAACATCACAAGGTAGACTGGTAACAAGGAATCAGGATGTGGAAGTCAAACCACGCTTACTAGCTGCACAACTGCCTTGCAGGACTACAGGCCAAGGGTATATCTCTGCTTCCTCTTACCAGGAACCAGGCCTAGCCTTACAGCTAGGCAGAACTGACTGCAGATGGAGACTTTCCTGTGCTAGATGGTCAGCACCTTGAGGATAAGGTCCACACCTGGGTCACTCTCCACTCATTGAGTGTCAGGTACATGCGAGGTGCTTGATAAACACATTACATGAATGACCCATTGTATAAGTTTTGAGGGAGCAGGATCAGGATGCCAGGCACAGTCTCTCTCCCCTGAAAGAGCAGAGTCTGTCTGTCCTGAAGGTATCTATTACCAGGTATCTTCCTGGACTCTTACAGCTCTAGCTTCTGGGTTTATTTTGTTTTGACAAACATGTGCTGTTTGCCAAATGCCAGAAAATATCAACTCATTTAATCCTCAATAATTCTTTGAGGTAGATACTTTCATTAACTTTTTTTTTTTTTTTTTTTTTATTTGGAATCTCACTCTGTCACCAGACTGGAGGGCAGTGGCCACTCCCGGCCACTGCAGCCTCGACCTCTGGGCTCGGTGATCCTTCCCCCTCAGCCTTCCAAGTAGCTGGAACTATAGGCACGTGCTACCACACCCGGCTAATTTTTGATTTATTGTAGACATGAGGTTTCACCAAGTTGCCCAGGCGTGTCTCGAACCCACGGGCTCAGGCAATCTGCTTACCTCAGCCTCCCAAAGTGCTGGGATTACAGGCTGAGCCACCAAACCCAGCAGAGAGCCTGAAACTTTTATGTTGGAGAGTTTGTTAAATGTTAAAAGTCTTAAAAGCATGATGTTAAGACACAGGAATACAGGCCATTGTAAAAGTTACTCATTTAGCCAAAGTGATAGTCCAAAGATCTTAAGAAGCAAAAACCTTGCTCTTGATAAAGGAGATTTATTTTTAAAGCAGTGAAAACCAACAAAAACAGCAGGAGGCTAACTGATTTTATTATTCCTTCCTCCTCTGTTGTATATAGAAGATATTCTTTTAGAGATTTGGAAGGACTGGGACTTGGATAAAAGTTATTTTAAGCGTGTTAAAGGCAGTATATATTGAAGGTTATCATTAAGAGGCTTGTGTTTGGGTTTCTTAGTAGTATTGTGGCCTAATACTAGTGTAAACAATATTAATGGTTAATTCATAGAAGTAACTAAAATTTTTGTAAACTTGATTGTTCTTAGAGATTCTTTTACATATTTTTTTCACAAACCTTACACATACCATTTTACAACATACTTGAACTCTTTATTTTTGTCCTATACTTTCCTTCTTTTTAAATAACCAGTCATTTTATTATGAAACAAAAATTTACTATACAAGATTCTTTCCTATTCAAAATTATTCTCTTTCCCTTATATTATTTCTTAGCAAAAAAATACTTTTATATCAACAACTTTCTTTACATCTCTCCTTTGTTTTCTAGTTTCTTTCTCTTTACTTTTTTACATCTATAATTTGAATGAACCTTTTAGTAACTTCTGATTAAGACAAGGGTATGTGATTGCAACATAGATGGTCAGGACAAAACAGCTGGCATCTGTGTTAATTAAGAAATTAATTTAGGTTCCAGTACCCTAACAGTCACCTGGGGGGTTGTGAAAATAATGATATTAAGCTGGTAGTACTGGGCACTTTAGCAGATTTCCAGGCCTTCTCAGTGGCCTCCATTTTCTGAGATAGGAGTTCCCCCTTCCCTCTGGAAAACTGTGCTTGTAACTCCCCAGTAGTGCTATGGCCTGCCCAGTAGACAAAGTCCTGGAGCATTAGGCCTCTTTGGGGCAACTACATTTTAAGTGTTCCTACAGCTTGTAACCATAGCAACAGATACCATTCCACTTAGCAAGTTTGTTCTTACCAGGTTTCTGTTGGGCAGCTGGAGCTTTGTTGCTAATGGCAACTGCCAATTGAAATGCCTGTTTTGGGTTCTCTGGTTCTGTTGCCCTCCATGTTGACACCCTTTTGCTTCTTTAATATCTTGACTTAATAAAAACTTGAGAGTTTTCTGCAATTGGAAGTTTGATACTTGTAGTTCCAAGTCTAGCACCTGGAGTTGGAATTTTAATACTCCATAAGATATCTTGTTTGTCAAGTAGTGAAATAAAAAATAC
>NW_007260042.1:29783-33623 GCF_000164805.1 Carlito syrichta | reverse complement strand
CTACCACGCCCGGCTAATTTTTGATTTGTTGTAGAGATGAGGTCTCACCAAGTTGCCCAGCGTGTCTCGAACCCGTGGGCTCAGGCAATCCACTCACCTTGGCCTCCCAAAGCGCTAGGATTACAGGCTGAGCCACTGAGCCCGGCCTCATTAACTTTATTATAGATGAAGAAACAAGCACAGAGAGGTCAAGTAACTGACCAAGGTTACACAGTAACCAGTCAGTGACAGAGCCTGGCCTTCTGGCCTATACTCGCATAGTCAGTGATAGAGCCAGGCATTCTGGCCTATACTCACATAGACAAGCATAAAGGCCAGAGTATCCTAGCCTATCCCTATCCATGGTTTAGAATTATGTAGTATGGGTCAGGCGTGGTGGCTCATGCCTGTAACCCTATAGCACTTTGGGAGACTGAGGTGAGAGGATTGCCTGAGCCCAGGAGTTTGAGACCAGCCCAGGTAACATAGTGAGACCATGTCTCCACCAAAATAAAATAAAAAATTAGCTAATGTGGCGGTGTGCACCTGTAGTCCCAGCTACTCAAGAGGCTGAGGCGGAAGGACTGCTTGAGACCAGAAGGTTGAGGCTGCAGTGAGTGGTAATTGTGCCATTGGTCTTCAGCCTAAGTGACAGAGTGAAATCCCTACTCAAAAAAAAAAAAAAAAGAACTATGTACTGTAGTGTGGATCTTTATGACCCTCTGAAAGCCATTCACCACTCCTAAGCATCCTGATAGTATAGAGTTGCTAGTGGGGACTACCAAATGCAGAAACAATTCGCACTGCCCTTGCTTGTTTCTGGCATGGAAATGAGACATGCTTTGGTGAAGTGTTGCCTTGGAGGACAACTCCCTGGGGCCTCCTAGACTTGACCACTTCTGCAGAAGCCCAGCTCTCCGGCATGTAACCTGTGCAGTCACACAGATCTCTGTACTTCAAAGGGCCCTATGCTTGGTTCAATGCTCTGCTGTTGCCATCTTGAAATTCCTGATAATTTTTTTTTTAATTGTAGAGATGAGGTTTCACTATGTTGCCCAGTCTGGTCTCAAATTCCTGACCTCAAGCAATCCACTTGTCTCAGCCTCCTCATAATTTTTTAACAAGGGTTCTGGGATTTTTATTTTGCATTAGGCCCTGAGAATTAGGTAGCTGGTCCTGCCTGTGGTTGTATGTTGTCCATTAGATTCATCCTGACTTCCTTTCTCTTACCCTCCCTCTCTTGCCCACAGGAATCAGCCTCTTATAATCTCAGTAAATTCCTGTCATTCTTAGGTGTTAGGAGAGCGTGCACAGGTCAACTCTAGCTCGTAAGAGTTTCTTATTCTAATCTTTCTTCTGAAGCCGATTAGGAATTTTTTTTTCATAAGATCTAAGGACTCTGATACTCCATCCCTCCCACCTTCTCCCTATGTTGACTTAAACTCCTGCTTCTGATCTCTCAGCTCCCTGCCAATTCAGGGGTGATATAAAGGCTGTGAGGGTGGAGAGGCAGGTTGCCAGCAAAGAGAAGCCCCAATAAAAAGAGAAAACTGCAGTCTAGATTAAAAGGAGATTTAAGAGACACAACAACTATATTAATGTGAGGACCTGTTTAGATTCTGATTCAAAGAAAGCAATTGTAAAAAGACATTTTAGACAATCAGGAAATTTTGAGTATGGACTGGGTATTAAATGGTATTGAGGAATTAAGTTTTACTTTATTGGGTGTGAAAAAGGTATTGTAGTTAAGCGAGAAAATGCCCATCTTTCTTTTAGAGATGCATATTGAAGTATTTAGGAGTGTTGTAACATGGTATCTGGGATTTGCTGTAAAATGCTTTAGCAAACAAAAAAAGAAGAAATGGGTTGGAGAGGGAGAGAGATGAAACAAATATGGAAAAGTTTGATGCTTTTTGAAGCGCTCCGAAGGGATTTTTTGTACTCCTTTCTTTGTGTAAGTTTAGAAGTTTTCATAATAAATAGTTAAAAGTGAAAGAGGAGTCAGAGAGTGAGCATCCAGACCACAATGTTTCCAGAAGAGTAGAAGCAGATGTTTACTGTTGTTCTATTTCAATTGCTTGGAGGAATCTGGACTCTGAATTAGCTGCTTTTTAAGTGTGTGGATGACACTCAACTTGTAGTTTCCTCTGAAACAGAACCTTCTGGAGCCGCTTCAATAATAGTAGAAACGACTCCCCTGAATCCCCTCCCCTTGCTCTCCTGCCTGCTCTCTCATGATCAATAGCTTGAGGACGCGAGGATAATAGGAATTACAGAGGATCAAACCCATGGC
This sequence comes from Carlito syrichta, assembly GCF_000164805.1. Classification (NCBI taxonomy): domain Eukaryota; kingdom Metazoa; phylum Chordata; class Mammalia; order Primates; family Tarsiidae; genus Carlito; species Carlito syrichta. Next base: position 31,351 of record NW_007260042.1, on the reverse strand, counting down.
TATCATATCAACCTCCTTCCCACCTTTGTTGTTCCTTCTCTGGACCTAGCTCAAGTGCTACCTCCTATGTGAAGCCACCTGTGAAGTTTTGCTTTATTTATGTTCAATCCAGGAGCCTGTACTTTCCTCCTTTTTCTTTATCATATTCAAACATATATTTGCAAACTCAATTAGAAAGGCAATTTGTACTTTTGAAAAAAAAAAAAAAGCCTTCTGTGATCACCTGTCTCTTCTTCCTGATCTCTTATGGCATTTACAGTCCAGCATCTGGTATTTCACTATTTGGTCCCGAGTCGTTCTCCATTATTTTGGGCAACCTGGTCTTCACTTCCACCAGGCTGCAGCTTCCCATGCCTTCTTCTCTGACAGGCTTCCGAGCTGGCCTATTTCACGCTGAGCATATTGTTGGCCATTCATTCCTAGGTTCATTCATTTATTCCTCCAATTCTGAGCACCTACTCTATGCTGGGCATTATGCTAGATGCTGGGGAATTCAGTAATAAACAAGATAGACCCAGTACCCACTTTGGAGCTCTTTTGGTTGCATGAGAGAGACAAATAAGTACTTCATGACAGTGGTGGTGAGTGCTGTAAACACAGCACCCATGCTGCTCAGAGTGTGTAGAACAGGGCACCTGGGCTCTCCAGAGTCAGGAAAGGCTCTCCTAAGGAAGTGACTTTAGGAAGGGATTTAAAGGAAATGTAACAATTTGCCTGACAAGGAGATGGGAGGAGCATTCCAGGCAGAGCAAACAGCATGAGAAAGGCCCCCAGGGGTAGGAATTTGGCATACCAAAAGAAGTTCCTGTTATTGGTATGTAGAGACAAGGCTGAAAACAAGAGTACTTCCTGAATTGAGATGAATTTTGAGATTTCAAAGCACATTGGAAGCTGGATTCTCATTATTATATGAGTTAGATTGTTGCAGTAATAGCCTCCGATTTGTCCTTGTCTCTCTGCAAGGATGCTACTTTGCAATGAGATTTTGTCTCTCTTTCCAAAAAGCAGGAGAGTTTGTTTCTCTGCCCATTCAGTTTGGGCTTTGCTATATGACCCTCTTTGGCCAATGAGATGACAGCAAATGTTACACAAGCAGATGCTCTTGCTGGGGGAAATCCTTCTGCCACCATGTGAACAGGCTGTTCCTGCCTCCTTGAGGATGAGAGGCATCACATGGAAGACGCTCCAGCCATAACCACCGTCTCAGGATTCTACTGAGGCTCCAGACACGCGTGACCAGCCCAGGCCAGAAGAACCACCCAACCAACACACAGAATCATAAACTATCATAAATGTTTGTTATTGTTATGGACTGAATGCTTCTGTCTCTCCAAAATTTCATATGTTAAAACTCTACCCCCTAATATGGTGGTGTTATGAGGTAGGGTTTTGGGGAAGTAATTAGGATTAGATGAGGTCATGAGGGTGAAATGCTCATGAATGGGATTCATGTTTTTATAAAATATGCCCAAGGAGCCGGGCTCGGTGGCTCAGCCTGTAATCCCGCACCTTGGGAGGCTGAGGTGAGTGGATTGCCTGAGCCCGCAGGTTCGAGACCCACCTGGGCA